>NC_056727.1:808038877-808166377 GCF_019279795.1 Protopterus annectens
CAATAAAGGTAAACACACCACTGCTTCCCAGACTACCGGCAGGATACTACCAGTGGGAGAGACCTGCCAGGTCTAATCTTGAAACATAGACATCGATGTCCCTTGTGGGACACCAAAAATTAATGACTGGAGGCAGTCCCGTTTATGACTTATCAAACCAGGCTGTAGATCTACATGGAAAAGTAGGTTGTGCAAGCCTGATAACCCATGGGTCGACGCAACGTATGACATGTGTCCCGACACGGGGAGAGTGAGCAGTGTGTAGTGGTGTGTTTATACCCCACATGCACCCACAGTAAAGATGAGTGCTGTAGAGGAGTGGCAGGTGAGGGAACTATGGGTATGCAATTATGGGCCTAGGCATGCAGGTGTTGGCTGGCGTAGTCATATTAGGACTGTCCCAGGGATGTAAGTAATATTCTAAAATGGGCATAGCTGATGCCCATACCTCTCAACCCCTAAGAGCACATCCACTGGACAGGACATAAACCATCGAGGGAACAAATAGGGACCATACCTCTGAACTGTCCCCGATTTCCAGGGACGTCACTGATTTCGACTCAGTTTCTAATTCTGTCCCACTTAATCCCTCCTAAAACTAGTGACATTTGGAGGAAAGGTGGTGAATTGCACGTAAAGAATAACAACAACAATTAAGAGTTATAAACATCATTTACCTCAGAAAATGTATATGAATTCATATGCTCTGAGTCTGTCAATGTGTCAAGTTAATAGCACCACTAATTTAAATGCATCTCTGATGTTGTTATGCCATGTCCCTGATTCAGTTTGTATTTTTCCCCCATCATATGAGAAGTCTGATAGGGACAGATAGCACATATTCCACTGACAGCCTTAGAAAGATGATAGAATATTAGGTATGTAGTAGCATGACTCGGCTGTAGGATGTGGGTTCCAAAACCCAATTACTTGTTTGTATTGAACAGTGTCCATGTATTAGCCAGATGGGTGCAGATTGCAAGAGGAACACACTAATAATATGAATCAAACTCTGGACAGGCCTCGGATTCCGTACAGTCGAACGCATGCTGTCGCCTAATGGGCAGCCATTCCCGATACTGTAGGCATGTAATCTGATCTAATAGGCATCACAAGGTAATATCGTAGTCCTCACTCCCACCCAGGGGTGTGAGTGTCAGATGCAAACACCAAATGCAGTGAATTTGCAAGTGCAGGAGCAAGCGGGTGTAAGCCTGTTTGGCCGCCAGTATGCAAGTATTGCACTGGTAAAGCAATGTAGAGGCTAACTGAGTGTAAGAAACTGTAACCAGAGGTTAGCATTGCTTAGCACCACACAAGCTCACACACACCCGCTCACAACTGCTTTAATGTCCCTTAATCACTCCGTATCCAATGGCCTTCTTCTGCCCAGCAACAAAATAAATGGCCTCTGCAAGGCTCAAAACCAGGACCCTGCACACACAGCTATTGTGATTTACCATTAAGCCATGGCAGATATACAGGCATCGGACCTTATCACAAACATATCATCCAGCGCAGTCATTCAACAGTATAGGAAATGTATTCCATCATGTAGATGTATGTGTGTGTGTTTATGTCCAGATATAGATACATACATATATATAGATATATCAGGAACATCCCATGTGACAACAAAGCATTACAAAGGAATGAAAAGGGAAACACCAGCAACTCCTGTATTATGTAGTGGTGTTGTCCTATGTAATATCAAGACTCCCTCAGACAGACATGTTTCATTCATACACGCAAACATTTGTACACTGGCCATATACATCACTCTGTGCATGCTATTTACATTAACACAACAGTTCCTGTCCAATCATTATGTGAGAACAGTACTCTTGCAAGGTGCTGTGTGCGACATCATCATCATGATAAAGGTAAATGGGGTAACCATAGAGGGACTGGTAGTGCTGTGTGTACAATGGGGTCATCCGCATCACGTGTACCTGGAACATTTAGGAGTTATGTGCATACTAGGATCGTGCGCCTGAGAGACAGGGGTGAGGACAACTGGAGTATGTTGTGATGCATATTAAAAGGGTTACATGTGTCCAGTGGACACGTGTGTGAAATGGACAGCTATGTATGTGGCAAATGCTGTTCTAGGAACTGATTGTCCTTTTGTTTCCATAGGGTGAGAGTGGGATGTGGGGGAAGGAGAGTAGGTATGCTCATGGAGGATAGGTAGGGTAGGATGACAGACAAGACAGCATACAGGGTCGGTATATGACACGTGGGGGGATACACCTCGGACGGGGAGGGATGTTCGGCAGTCACAAGTCCATGAGCCTCCAGATGGAAACAGTGGGACGGAGGTCCCCAGCCAAGGGTAGCCACCACTGCACCAAAACAGCTGCAAAGGTGGCAGTGCTGGGGGCTGTCTAGGAGGGGCAGTCTCACCCTGTAAATGTGACACTCTGCCCTTGAGCTGGAGTATCTGGCCTTGAAACCCCTTATTGAGCCCCTTACGCACCACGTCCAGGACTGTACGACAGCAGACATGTTCCTGTCTGGACCTGCTCCCAGGGCGGACAAGCCCCATCCTCAGTGGCGGTACCACCAGAAGGTGGTGCAGAGCCAACAGAGGTGGAGTTCCAAGACTGGGCTCCAGATGTGCTGGTGCCCAGTGGCATGGTCAGCTGAAGTGGGACAGGAGGTTCTGCCGGGACCTCCAAACCCATGCAGCCTATGGCGTTGCAGTTTAAACACAGATATGGCTTAGTAATAGTCAACAGCATTCAGGATTACTTATAACAGCATGCATAGATATGACCGTCAACCCAACACAACAAATGGTATACATTTGCAGAGGGAGCCCAACATATGCATATACACTGCATGACATCTGTACAAAGTGTAGAAGACTTGTGACTGCAGCTATGAACAGTGGCCCATTATTGGTATGTCACTGAGAACCCCAGACAGTGTCTGTCATATCACTGTTTCATGTGACATATGTCCAGTCAGGGATGCGATGGCAGTAACTCATCACTATCACCATGTACTGGCTGCAATCCTCACACTATGCTCCTGCTGTTCACAGATGTGTGTTCAGTGAGTAACACAGGAAACAAATGGTTCCACACACTGACCAGTCCACAGATGGCCCTACAGATGGGGGTCCCTCACAAACAGAGCACTGTCTTGTCAGTTTTAAAACATGCAGAATAGCCATTACCACACACAACCTGTTAAGTAGGCAGTAGTCTCAATGAAGCCTAGCTACACTTACATGCTATAGTCATGTCTGGCACATCACCCTCCTGTCTTTAGGCTATTTCCCACTGTGTATGTTGTTTGAGGAACATCCAGATATCATCTGTGATGCCGTTTACCAAACACCAGATCCAGGTACCACTCACAGCGACTGTCATGGGCAAACACCAACATGATGTTCCTAGATATTGTACTGTGTTTTTCATGCAAATGGCTATGGGAACATCATCACAGCTGTTCCACATGCAATCAGCTAGAGGAGGACTGCAATAGGTGCAGAGGCTATCACCTGATCATGACCATCACTTACAATACACAAGCTGCTGCTGAGCAGGTGTACACCTCCACATCCACCAGAGAGTGTGTGGGAGAGACAGCCAGAGGTAAAGTACATCAGAGAAGGGCTTGGAGACTAAAGCCTAAGCATCGTCTGTCACACACCTACCAGTACAGGGGTTTAAACCCCTGACTGACTAGTCATTACTATTACAAGTGCATGCAGTTACTCCATGTGCCACAAAGCTGACATGTTGGTGTGCTGTAAAAACATATATGTGTGCTGGTGAGCAACATCTGCAACAGAGATATAGTAGACATACATTAGGTGTAGCACACATGTCTGTCCACATGAACAGATGTCATTGTCAACACAACCACACTCTCTAATGGACTTACATTGACACTCTTTGCCAAGCCCACAAATACACTCCCAAGCTACTTAGTTTGCCACACTGCAGTAATGCACAGGTACTACATGCATCACAGGGGATATCCAGAGGTTCTATGGGCTAGGGCATGTGAACGTGTTTGATATCCATCAGTATGCCAATGGGAGTTATACTGAGAGTGACTGTGGTTGGAAGCATCATACCCCACATGCAGACACAAGGTGCCAGTACTGACATGCAGGTGTGCATTGCTTCATGGGTGTGTAGTGGTTGGCTGTGCAAGATGGCTGTACAAAGCTGAGTGAGGGGTAATCCTTGGCATCACGCCACCCAACAATGGTATGCAGTGTGGTACAGGGGTGTAGTGTCTGCAATGTCCCACACAGATGGGTACTGTATGAACTGTCCTGACATCCTGGTTACCACTGTGTATGGCCATAGCTTTGCAATGCATGCCATGTCTGTGTTTGATAGTCCTTGACATGGACATTGCCTGGGATGTGCATGTCCCACAATAATGTACAGTGACATGTACAGGTGTATCTGGTTTGGCTGGCATATGTTGTGTACACAGACTGTTATCCTCCGATATGCCAATACTGGCCTGGTGTGGCAGAACCTGCTTATAGTCAGCAGGTTAACCCTGCACCTGCATTGATAGCATGATACAGGTATTCCCTGGTGTCAGTGGCATTGGTCCATACAGGGCACATGTGTAAGGCATTGTATTGCCTCTGTGGATCACATTTGATAGCACCACATATGTTGCAGGCATCCAGTGGGGAACATAGTGAAGGCACATTGTCCGCAATTATGTGCCTATTGTACTGCTGTACAGGGTGCCATGCCCTCTGCAGCCCACTGCAATCACACCATGCCTACTATCTGTCATCAATGTGCAGGGTACTAGCAACATAGCGGGATATTCTAGGCAAGTGTGTTTGTGTATGACACATGGGTTCAGGACGTATTCCGGGTAATAGTAGGGTTGCATACTTTGTTCACCAGGACTTTTGCCAGATGTAGGGGTGTGGCTTGCCAACACAGTCCCTTGGCTGACTGACATCTGTACTCCTTGTGAGGTGGACATTGTGACATATAAGATGGACACCATATAGGAAAACTACAAAATCTACTCCCCAACATGCCCAGTGGTTAGACACTCACAGCCACTTCCACACAGGCTCTGACAGTCAAACACACACACACACACACACACACACACACACACACACACACACCTGCCATGTCCTGGAATGGAACCCCCACCTAACTAGTATATCACACTACAGCATTACGCAGTTACAGCACGTGCTACAGAGATTACTGGGTTACAGCAGTCCCAGAGGTGTATGTCTAGGTGGGTGACAACAGCAGGATTGCCAAAGGTGGTCATGTGAATTGTAAAGAGTGTGCATACCCTAAAAGGCATTGTTACTTTCTCAGGCAGACAGACACACACACACACACACATACACACACACACACACACACACACACACACACACACACACACACAAACACACACACACACACACACATGTGGTCTCTCTTGGAATCAAGCCCCTACCTAACTAGTTTATCACACTACAGCAATATGCAGTTACAGCACGTGCTATGGAGAATACTGGGTTACAGCAGTCCTAGAGGTGTATTCCTAGGTGGGTGACATCCGCAGGATTGCCAAAGAAGGGCATTCCAAGTGTACTGGAGGTTGTACATGTCTGTTACCTGTGTGTACCTGCTGCTTACTGTCACAGAAACACATCTACACCTGCTTACAACTGCTTAAAAGGGTCTTATGCAGACCTAATTGACAGTAACAACAAGGCTTGCAGGTCTTGAGCCCTGGACCATACACACAGAGGTCACTGAATGTACCACTAAGCCATTTGGGTTATATACATGTTACATGCAGTCTATAATGCACATCCTACTACAGGTATTCCACAGTAATGAAAACAAATGGGACAGTCCCTTTGTGTACATGTGTACACTACCCTTGAATGTACTGTACTCTGTGAAACAACAAAGACAAGTCTACATCTGTACAACTGTCATAACTACATATATATATATCTAAGCATCTACGGGATGTGTACACACACACACACACACACACACACACACATATATATATATATATATATATATATATATATATATATATATATATATATATATATATATATATATATATATATATGCATATACAAAGACAGAGCCATAGCCATATATCTATATATATATATATATATATATATATATATATATATATATATATATATATAGTTCTATCTGACTACGTCGACAAGTCAGAACGCCGACAGCGAGAACACCGACGCCAGAAGATCGAAAACGGAGAAGACCGACGGATCAAAACCCCGACGCTGAGAACATCGACATGGGAAAAGGCTGTGGATGTATGCGGTAGTGACGGACGGTAGGGTGCGAGTAAGGTAAGTGTGCGACTGTGATAGTTTGTGGGTTGGGGCGGGTTAAGTGAGTTAGGGTTAGGGCGCGGGCTAGGTAAGTGTGCGACTGTGATAGTTTGTGGGTTAGGGGCGGGTTAAGTGAGTTAGGGTTAGGGCGCGCGCTAGGTAAGTGTGCGACTGTGATAGTTTGTGGGTTAGGGCGGGTTAAGTGAGTTAGGTTAGGGCGCGGGTTAGGTGAGTGTGCGATAGTGGCGGACCTTAGGGTTAGGGTTTGGGTTAAGGTTGTAGGTAGTTGTGTATGTGAGGTTTAGTGTTGGTTTGTAAGGATTTTGGTGTGCTTGTGTTGTGTGTGTGCTTTTGGACCGGGATTTGTTTTGTTTGTTGCTTGTCGGGATTATGGTGTGTCGGGCATGTGAGGTTTCGTGTTTGTGAAATGTCGGTTATGTGGTGTCGGTGATTTCGGGCGCTTTTGACTTGTCGACGCTAAGATAGATCCATATATATATATATATATATATATATATGCATATACAAAGACAGAGCCATAGCTATATATATATATATATATATATATATATATATATATATATATATATATATATAAATGTATATACATGTCTGAATGCCCTTTGTGACACAGAAGGGTTCCAAAGGAACTGAGGTGTACACAAAATAGAGGAATCTCTTGTGTTATAACATTTAAATCATAAGCAGTTCACCAGAGAAGGGATGGTTGTTGTATATGTGGAGACTGGGATGGGGAATGATGGCTAATGTAATCTACCCCTGGGATTGTGGAGATAGGGTTGGGGAATGGTGGGTATGGACCTACACCCCAGCGAGGACTTCTGTGTCACTGCTCGACAGTGGCACAGGAAAATAACATACCCAACTGTAGTCATGCTTGACTGTGTATTCTTTACCATTCCTAACTATGTAATACTTTGTAGACACCGGTCACCACAGTTGGCTACCATGGTGTGCTAAAAGACATTACACATGTCTATGTCTGGCTGCAGAGTAGTCACACACACAAACACGCACACACTTGCCAGTATTGTGCATACACATCTTGCCTATGTAAAGGTAACTAGTACAGTGGTATGCAGTTGGGGTATGTGCCACAGAACACATACAATTACACTTACTGATTCCACTTATGAGCTGGGTGACATCACAGGACCGATTACTTGCATTGGGGAGGGAGGAAGAAAGTGGTTTAGCGGTTGACAAGGATAAAGGCCAGTGCAAAAGGAGGTATCTCTTTGGAATGCAGCAAAACCCGCTGCCATGACAGGATGCAGACACAAATACACACACACAAGCACACTCAGCCAGTTGCTGGCACACACACTCAGACATTTGCTGAGACACACACACACACACACACACACACACACACACACACACACACACACACACACACACACACACACACACATGCACACAGTTGCCAGTGGTGGGATCAGAACTTCTGCCTATCTAAAGATCACTATTACAGTACTACACAGTTACAAGACATGCCACAGAGATTACACATTCCAAGGCAGTCAGACTGCCCTTCTACAATTGAGGACAACAACAGGGAGACTGACAGTCATGAAGTACATAGCTGTAAACCTGTTTGTTTAAAGTAAGTGTCCATTACAACCTGTATGCACAAACAAGACACATCATCTGCAGGTAGGGCTGAGAGGTATAGTTGTAGCACAACAGGAACCTGAACTGGAGTATGGCCATCTGTGGAATGGACAACTACTATCATTATACGGGGTTACAGTGGGCATGCTCATATACTTAGTAGCAGAGGGCCGTTTGGAATGCACTATGACTACAAATACACAAGGTTATACTGGGCTTGCCCATACACTTAGTAACAAATGGCTTGTTGGATGCACTGACTCAAATTACACAAGGTGGCAGTGGGTACGTTCATACACTTAGTAGCACAGGGCTGTTTGGGATGCACTCCGATTCTAACCCCTGAAGGCCACAGTGTGCATGCTCAAACACTTACATGTATAGAACACATTGTAATGGACTCCTATTGTAAACACACAGGTTTACAGCTAGGTACATCTTACCTGTCAGTATATATGCACATCATACTGGTTTACTACCTGATACCTATATGTGGCCTGTAAATGATATATCTGTGTCTGTGCTGTGTGATACACATGCATACATGTACATGAAGTACTGACATATATATGTTATGTATACACATTCATGCATGTGTGGACGTGACAGACAATAGGTTACCTGGGTCAAACATGCGGATGCTACCTACAGCATGTGTCACACACCTTGCTGCCCTGAAAGGCATACATTGATAGCAGGTTGTGGACAGTGGCATTATACGTGGAACAGTGGCATGTGCAAGCATAATGTGTGAAACACCTTGGGTAATGGTACTGAGGTGCAGGTGTCAAGATGACCTCTCCCGGCTGTGTTAGTAGTTGTCATTATTAGCAGGGTTGCTACCCTAAGTATATCTCACATTGGTCATATACACAAGTTCTACCACTGTCTGTCACCTTACATGGGGCATTTGCTACCAAGCACATTAATGCCATGCGCAGTGATGTCATGGTATGGGTGGTAACAACTAGACCAAAACAATGAGCCAATGTCCTGCTGTTATTATGAGGTTGTCCAGTGTCTGTCATTCCGAGCTGTCATGACCGAATGACGAGCCTTCAACGCAGAGCACATGCATCCATGTTACACGTGTGTGTGGATAATACCTAGGTCACATTTACTCATATAGCTGCATTCCACGGCAAATGTCTTACACACAGAAGTAACACCCTGACACCTACATGACAATTGCATTGGATGCTTATGCTAACCCATGCTAGATGTTTGGCTTTAGTAATCCATTTGATCAATGTAGAACCTACAATGGGGAATACTGACATCTGTGCAGCAAGGAACACCTGGCTGAAGGCTCTGTAGTGCACAATTGCACTACTACCATATAACTCAGATCCAGACATGTGGGACATAACAGTGGTATGGACCATTCCAGGTGATGGTGTACACATATTCATAAAGGCTACACACATGTAAAGACCACTACTCTGACATAACGCATCACAGATGAGTCAGGTACAGGTGACAGTGGCAAATGCTACATTCTAGGTTGTATCCTCATATACATCCACCACCTTGTTCCCAGACTAACAGCACACATCCATATGTGGTATGACATAGTATGGTAGACCACCAAATAACCCTTGATTGGTGGACTGTAGCTAGGCCTACATCAACTGTGCAAAGTACCCATGTACAGACACAGCTGCATAATGTGTTATGCAATGCAATAATACCACTGTTTGTAACCAGCTCAGTTGTACACATACCAGGGTCCCTTGGTTGTTGTCAGCATTAACACGGTCGACTGTTGCTGTACACCAGTAAACAATACCCTCATGATTGGATATGACCTAACCGTACCTGCCCTGGATATGTACATCCCACACTCATACAACATAAATTACATTACCATAGCTTTCATTTACCTTTCTACATACAGGTGGCTACAGTCATTACACACATGCACATGGCAGATAGCATGCTAACAATACATAAGGTTCGATATCTATGTTGACAGAGGTAATATCCCCTCTCTACTGGTCACCCATGACACCTATCATATCATACAATACCCCATGTGGCATGTATGTCTTTAGACATGTCCACCTAATGCAATGCCTACAAACATACCCAAATAACAGGACCATAGGACCTACATAAGGCCTGTATTGACAGACTCAGGGAAATCCAGCTCTGCTTTGTATGTTCCTGAGTAGTCACAGGTGATATGTTCATGACATGTACAGCCATGTGTGGCCACAGCTCCTACATATACATGTCAACAATTGCAAGCCATGCATGCTGTGTGCTGTCTGGACATTAGCCTTAGTACCACAATAGCCAGTACCTGCTGGGGTGAGATGTTTATAAGCCACAGACCTCACACATGCTTGAATGAGTGTACTGCCTAGCTCTAACAGAGCACATTGCTGACACTCTTCCAGTACACATGAGGTGTGTGTGGCAAATATTATGCTCACTGTTGACCATTACAGTGCCCTGGCTTCACCATGGCACTGTCAAGTAACAGTTTGTAGGAGCATGACATGGAATAATGCTGTGTGTATCATGCTGATATGTGCTGTTGTAATATATGTACACTTGGCTACTCGGTGAAAGTGGTGGTGTCCTACCAGTACATAAATACAACATCCATTATGGTGTAATGCTTGGTTATGTTTTACACATGGCATGGGGAAGGTGTGGAATGTATCCTCTTAACCTGCTAGTGCATGTACTGATGTAGACCACATATGTGTACATGAATTGCTGTTTGTGTAGATTCCATGTATGTGCAGTGTCTAAATGTCTGAAGGTAACTGTTGTCTTAGTACGTCATGCTGTTGCAATACAGCCTGAACATTGCCAATTGTATATGGTGATATGCTCTAAGTACAGTAAGCCCTACATGAGGTATGGACAGATGTTTGGACATGACTTCTAAGTGGTGGGGTTTTTTGCAGATGAATGATTACTGAGGACAGCTCACAGGTGTGTTACATCCAGTCATACAATAATCTGTGTACCTGCTTAGGTCAGGTTTTGATAACTGAAGTGGAAGACAGACAATGTAGAATGCTGTAAGGGTGACACTGAAGGCAAACCTCATGACACCTGTAACAGTAATGCCTCCCTTGTGCATATATTGTGCATATATCAGCACAGTTGTCAATGGAAAGAGTCAGTAAGCATTGTACCAGATGTGATAGTGCTATACTTCTGTAGTACTTATCATGAGATAGGCAGGTGTTTGATTCACAGTACTGGCATGTGTTGGTGTGTGTCCATATATGTCACGTATGGTTGGGAATACATCCCACATGTTATCACTCTCCTGAACACTGTTGTTGACACCAGTACAGAGTGAAGTGTAGAAAGAAAAGCATAGGCAGGTGGTTAAACCTCACACATGTAAAGTGTCTGTATGTGTGCAACATAGGTGTATATCTTTGTGAATACCAGTGTGTGTGTGTGTGTGTGTGTGTGTGTGTGTGTGTGTGTGTGTGTGTGTATGTCTGTCTGGTTCCTGGAGTGAGGCTGTATTTTACCATAGTGAAATGTTAATGCCCCCTCCCCCCGTTCACTCAAAGCAATCTAGCATCCCTGTTGATATAATCAATCGTAGACGGGCATACTAACCGCCTGTTAACATGTACACCCTGGGGTGTGATCTTTTGTTATATAGCCTACTGATGGACCCCCTCCCCACATACACTCACTGAACTGTAGTATCCCTGTTGATGTCCTCGATCTTAGGCCATTCCAACTACCTGTACATGTGTAATCTCTGTGGCACATCTTGTAATTGCATAGTACTATAATGATGATATGCACACAGGCAGGGGTTCTCATCCAAACACTGGCAACTGTGTGTGTGTGTCAGAGTGTGTGTTACTGTGTCTGCGAATCCCTGAGTGTGTGGGTGTGTCTGTGTTTGCACGCTGTCATGGTAGTGGGTATTACTGCTTCCCAATGAGAAGCCACTATTTCCACTGGCCTTTACCGTTGTCATCCGGCATACCACTCCGTGCTTCAGGTAACTATACCTGTGATGTCACCCACTATGGATGTGATGGCTCTAAACACAGTAGCTTACTACACAGCTATCATGCTCTTGGATCATTAAAACAGTAAACATAATTGAAACATGGGAGAATATAACTGTGATGTGGAAGCTACAAAGTGCATTCAGGTATTGTCATACTGACCTGTGGGTAGTCAACATGTACATATAGGACTCCCGCAAACACCAACATCCCCCGGCACATGCAACTACACCTGAAAGAGGATGGTAGAACGTCAAGATCAACATGCTGTTAGTGTTGTTACACATGATACATACTGTCAAACATACAAAATGCATTCTAGAACTGCAATACATGGTATATCTACTGCCTGTCAACTCTACTCAACAATATTAATCTACACTTGTCTACCTAGTATGTTCACCCTGTGCATCAGACCATATGAACATGTCCCTGCACCGATGGTGTGGATTACAGGGATGCAGCACAGGCATCATCATATGCACAGGGTGATAATGTTTGCCAGAGGCCTAGGCTGTGCCATTGGATGACATCATGCGTGTGTGTTAGGGCCTGTGATATCATTGGGTGTGTGTGGATGTTATGCGTGTGTGTGTTAAGGTGCCCTACATTTGTTTCCAGTGTGTGTGTATGCATGCACACAGGTTTGGCATGTGGCTGGCCTACACAGGGTAATATTGACAGCTGCAGACTGTACAAGGCAGGTTTCACAGTTCACAATGTCCGGCCATGGCCACATGACCTGCGCCTGCCAGGGGTTGCACGGGCACTACCAGGCAGAGGTCCAGATTGAGTACCGTCTGATGACACATGTCCACTGGAATCATGTCCCTGTTGGGACCATCCAGGACCACATGCACGTGGCCTGCTGTGTCCTGGTGTGAACTGCAGAGCACCTGCTGCACTGCTGTTGCTACCACCACTATGGGATCCGGCATGTGCAGTAGCATGTTCATGTAGACCTTCAACAGGTGATGTAGCTAACCTATGTCCACGTGCTTGATGCCTCACTCCCACCAGATGTTCCAGCAGAGACATTCCACGCTCGAGGATTGACATGCCACGGTCAAGGACTCCCACCATGTCACCCAGTCATCTATCCAAAACATCTGCAAGATGATGGTGAGCATTTGCAAGTGCCTGGATGTTATCAGTTAATGAATGGACAGCAGCCCTCTGAAGCCTCAGACCTTCTCTGTTGTACCATTCAGCACATGCCTGTGCCTCCATTACAGCCTGAAACATGCATCTGGTGACTCCAGATGATGTGCTTGGTCTCACAGGGCATGTTGGCCAGTGGTCCTCCTATGAGCAGCGCTGGGCACATGCCTGTGTGGGACATCACCAGTCTGTTGACTGGGATCATGGTGTGCAGGCACACCTTCCATAGTCACCACACTTCCCTGTTCCATACTACCACCTGCCAACTGTCCTTCCTCTATGGCCAGTGGTGATGGGGTATGTGCAGGCAGGGGAACTGTATGTGAGGATGAGGGGCAGACAGGTGGAATGGCAACCAATGGCATAGATTCAGCCCCTGACAACCCTGCCTGTGCCTCAATCATGCTATCATCATCACTGCTAGAGTCTGTCGGAACACTAACATCAGGTGGACCGCAGGAGGGCAATGCACCTACATCAACACCTGTGAGGGGAAGTCAAGAACTGTACATTACAAGTTATACCAGACACACACAGACAGACAGAGACACACACAGACAGACAGACACAGACACACACAGACAGACACACAGACAGACAGACACAGACACACACAGACAGACAGACAGACACAGACACACACACAGACAGACACACAGACAGACACACACAGACAGACACACACATAGACACACAGAGACACGCACATACAGACACACAGACAGACAGACAGAGAGACACACACAGACTGACAGACACAGACACACACAGACAGGCACACACACAGACAGACACACACACAGACACATACGGACACACACAGACACACAGACAGATAGAGACGCACACAGAAAGACACACACACAGACACACAGAGACAGACAGAGGTACACACAGACAGACAGACAGAGACACACACAGACACACACACAGACACACACAGACACAGACAGACACACACAGACACACACGCTACATGCAGGTGATATGGCAGATGGCATTCAGCTTAGATAATTATAGTTTTGGCTTAGGCAATTATAGTGGTAGTTATCATTCATCCCTGAGTCGCACACAACAGCATGCATGTGTTATAGCAGACGACATGCACCTTACATAATTATAGTGGTGGTTAGCATACATACCTGTATTGCACCATTTGTGTTAGTAGCCTATGCCCCATACCTGCAACACAATGCATGCACTTCGCACCATTGTACTGCACTGCCATGGTGTGTGCGACATGCACCACATGTTAACAGACCATCGCTGACCTTTGCACATCTGCCACTGATGCTTTATGTTGGCCACCACCCCTATGTGTGAGGACATGAGCAGTAGGGTATGCTTGCATACCTCCCCCAAAGTAGTGCATGTCTGTTCAACATTATTCCGCCTACCCCTGAGCTGAGTGTAGACATTGTGCATGTGGCTGTACACACATGTTTGACATGGCTGTCCCTACTTTGCAATGGTGCCACAGACCAGCACAGGTTTACAGTATACCAACCTGCTGTGTGGCATATGACCTTGCCAATCACATGTAGTATGACATGTCTTCTGCTGACGTGTTGAATGACATGCATACATGTGTAACACAATGGTGTCCTTTCCAATCTGCAGTACGGTAATGGTGTCCCAATGCAGGGACGTGTTATACTAACATGGGCCTTCAGCTGATGCAATATTGTCTGTCCACCCTACAAATATGCAGGGACATACTGCACACTGAGCTGATGTGCATAGCCATTGCAGGGCATCATGTGGCTTCACAATTGCTATAAAGTGTGAGCTACTGACACAGTTCATAGCCATGACTATGTTCACATACAATACATATCTAATGTGGAATGTGACCCAGGTCACCGAGGTGTATACAAAATAAACCCTAATGTGGAATGTGTGACATAGGTCACAGAAGGGTATACAGATGACACCCCTGCACATCTGCAACCATATTACTGATACCTGGCAAATATGCCCACACATGGCTAACTTACAAGTACTCTATGTCCCACATGCCATCTGTGTACCTCACACACATGAGGAGCAGGCATGACAGTGATGTCTGACAGCAGCAAGGTGAATGTACTGTATCTGGGACTTGATGTGGATGTATGTGTATGTTGTGCAACACATATATGTATTTGGATACTGTATAGGTGAATGCTTTTATGTCGTGACACACTCCAGATGTTCAAGACATGTTATGTGGTGGTTTCATGTTATGCCTACACAAGCTGTGCACAGGCCTGTATGATGTTTAGTGTTTCACATCTGCAATATCACCATTACACAAAGGCCATAGTTGTATTGTGTCGAGCCAATGTACAATAGGGTGTACACTCATGTACATCACTTCTACTGTGTGTGTTGCTTCATGTCTCTGGCCATCCTCCATGGCCATGTGTACACATGTTCAGTCCAATGGTTGTGATGGCCATCTTATTTCACATTTCAGTGTTATCCCATATGACATACACCCATAGATGCCATATTTTATTTATTTTATTTATTTTATTTATTTAACATTTGTTAACCGGGAAAGTCTGACTTGGAACAAAGCCAATTTTCAGCAGAGGACCAGGGAGAAATGCTCCAGATGCATATCTTTGTAATGTGGGAGGAAACCGGAGCACCTGGAGGAAACCCACACAAATGCAGGGAGGACATGTAGACTCCACACAGAAGGCACCCCAGCCAAGAATCGAACCGGAGAACCTCTTGCTGTGAGGTGACAATGCTACTGCTGCACCACTGCGCCGTCCCGTCATATGCCACCATCATATGCTCCACTGAGGACAGGCTTATGCAGACAAAGGGTGGTATGTATGCGATGTGAGACATGTTTTGCAGGATAGTTGAGCAGTGTTGCAGTCAGCCCACTACATGTCATGGACATGTCTGATAGCACATGAAATTGTGTGACATTCACAGCTGGGGTATACTCCACAAGGGTGTATCCTGTGGGCCCGACATACTCCAGCTCCAACACATTTAGTGTGTATGCACACATATGCTCTCTGTACAGTACTGTTCATATTCCCAACATGTGTAATGCTGATATGTAGTACCTGTCCCTACAGTGGAACACACCTCCACCATTGTATTCACTGTTGTCCATACATCTGGCAATGACAGTTTGGAAGGTTTATTGTAGGTGTTTCATATAGTCTTCAATTGTTTCACATAGGTAAACAGTGTGATGCATTGCAGGTCTGACCAGTGTTCATTAACAGGACCACCATACATTGTGTGTACGTGTGTTATGGCAGATAGCGTGCAATTAATAGGTTCCATGCATTATCAAACCTGGTAAATAATAACAATGTCACATGACACAGGCTGCTGCCGCTGCAAAATGCCAGAGGTACCTAAACAGGAGTGTCACAACAGTAAGATCATTACCCACACCTGTGAGATAGCTACAGGGTGCAATGTCCATGTTAGCACATAAGCCAGTACAATACACTATACTATGGAGCATGCACATCTGTGCATACATAGAGTAGCAGACTATAGTATGTGGCATGTGTGCATACATGCCTTGCATATGATGTTACATTACATATTGTACAGTAACACATGTAACTATGTGATATATAGTTGTGTTTTATGTGCAGTAGTGACTTACCTGGCAACTCCAGGCTTGGTGGTTGACAGACACCCACCTCCACAATACCAGCTAAAGCTTGTGGATGGAGGTCTGCAGGTGTCCCCAGGTTGGCCAGTAGCCCTCCTGCAGAGTTCCTCCCACAGGGCATCCTGCTGCTGTGCATCCTGTGGCACATGCCTGAAGAGCATCATGTAGATGCCGAGGAAGTATGGGGTGAGGACTTCATCCTCCAAGCAGCTGTACGGTGGCAGTCTGCTACGTGCCATACCTGGAAGACATAATGATGGAGACAGGTCACAGTAACTCACAGAGAAGTACAGCAGTACAGCTGAACATATATGTGACAACAGAAAAAGCTAAAATACAGCTGCCAAATCCCCATTTCTACAAACCCAGATCGTCTCTCCTCCTTTTAAATATAAATGCAAGAAGCATACTAAACAAAATTCATGACCTGCATGCCTTATTAGCCCTATACAAACCTGACATAGTGGTACTAACAGAAACATGGCTTAAACCTGATCACCGCAATAATGAGATCATAGCCCCAGGTTATGATATTTTGCGTAAAGACAGAACAGGGAAAAAGGGTGGAGGTGTAGCAATTCTATTCCAAATTCACCTCTTACTAGAACTACTGGACTATAACAATGAAGAGATCAACAAGATAGAACTTATCCTAGCTAAATTTAAACTAAACACAAACAAACAAATAATCATTGTAGGGGCCTATCTACCCCCAAGTAACAACATTCGCATTATGGAAAACATGTTAAATTGGTTCTCACTCTCCCTCCCTTACGAAACAATACTGCTAGGTGACTTTAACATAGACTGGGTCAACTGCTCCAATGACCATCCCTCAGATCATATCAACCTCTATGGGTTCTGACAAATAATCACTACCCCTACTAGGACTGACAAAACAACCAAACATCAATCCATTTTGGATTGGATTCCAGTATCTCACCCCACTTTTGCACATCAATCTGGCTGTTTTACTGACAGTCTAAGTGACCATCAACCCACCTACCTAATTAGGAGCAAGACCCAATACCTGCCCAACATACCTCTACTCAAAATAATATGTAATAAAAGACACTTCAGAGCCAATGACTTTTACAAAGCACTAAGTTGCTGCAACTGGCTCCCTCTTAAACAACTACATCTCAACAAAGCTGTAGAGTACTTTAACTCTACTTTCCTACATATCCTAGACCATCATGCCCCCCCTAGATCCATTAGGACAAAAACCCACCATGCCCCATGGTTCACCAAAGAGACAAAAAAACAATGAAAGAAAGGGACAAACTCTGGATAGCATCCCACAAAGATAAAAACACTGCTCTAAAGTCAAAGTACATAGAACTACGTAATAAAGATAAGAGACTAACTAAACTAGACAAGTCCAACTACTACAAAAACCTACAGAATAAATATAGCCACAACCCCCAAAAATTCTGGACCTCCATTAATAGACTACTTCACCCTGGGAAAGCATCCACTCCCACCCCAGTACTGCCAAACAACCAGGATGATATTCCTACACAATTTAATAAATTCTTTACAGAAACAGTTAAAAATCTGGCTAATACCCAGAAAAATAATGGTTCTCCTATTCAATCTTTCACCTCAACTAACAGTCATACAAAAAATAACATCTCTACCTTTTCCCTACAATCAGTGTCCACTAAAATGATTGCTAACCTCCTTAGGAAGCTAAAACCAACTACACTAGCTGCCGATAAACTCCCTGCAGATTTCCTTCAGATAGCAGCAGAAGCCATATCCTACCCAGTGTCAATTCTCATAAATAGATCAATTTCAGAACACAAAGTACCTACCCTCTGGAAAACTTCCCATATTGTCCCTCTGCACAAAGGAGGCAACTCCTTAGAGTTGACCAACTATCGTCCTACAGCCATACTATCACTTTTATCAAAAATTCTAGAAAGAGTTGTCCACTTGCAACTAATGCAATATCTTCAACAAAATAAACTACTATCCAACTCCCAACATGGCTTCAGACCCTCCCACAGCACAACCACTGCCCTTCTATCCTATACCAATACAGTCAATCACTATAGAAACCAAGGTCTTTTCGTATCTTCCATCTTCCTCGACTTATCAAAAGCCTTTGACATGGTTAACCACAATCTGCTCCTCAATACTCTATCTAGTCTCAATATTTGCTCCTCCACCATACTCTGGTTCAATAGTTATCTATCAGAACACCAACAAGCTGTTCTCTGGCAAGAAAAGCTGTCCCCCCCTCTTACCAGCTTCCATAGGAGTCCCCCAGGGATCCATCCTTGGCCCACTGCTGTTCTCCCTCTTCACTAACGACATCTCCTCTTCACTGCCCACTGCTGCAGTAGTTCAATATGCTGATGACACCACCATAATATGTGCTGCCCCCAGCATAAAGGAACTACACACCCTCACCCAATTCAACTTTACTCTAGCAGAATCTTGGTTTACTAAAATACAATTTCTTCTCAATCCAAAGAAAACCAAACTAATCCTATTCACCCTAGCAGATCATCCAGTTCAAACTATAGCCTCACAATAAATTCAAAAAATAATATTCAAATCACACCAACCAACCACACAAAACTACTAGGAGTAGAGATTGTAATCACCTAAAATTTGATATCCATATAGCACAAACCATCAAAAAGCTAAACCAAAAACTGGGTCTCCTCTATAGAAATAAAAAGTTCATGATTAATCAGACCAAAGCCACTATTGCAAGATGCCACCTCCTCTCCATCCTTCTTTACGCTTCCCCTATCTTAACTAACCTTCACCAGACTGAACTTCACAAAATGGAATCATACTACAACAAAATTGCCAAATTTGCGACAAACTCCTCAAATAGATCCCATCACTGTCTTTCTCTAATGCAACTTAAGTGGCTGGAACTTCCTCAGCTACTAAGACTTAATCAAGCTACAGTTGCACATAAACTCTACTACTACCCTGAAAAAACACCTGCCCTCCAACAGCTAATCCAGCCCTACACCACCACTAGAGTCCTGAGATCTAGTAACCAAAATCTCATTCAAGTAATAAGACATAAAAATGAAGCAGGTAAATCTCTCTTTGCCTGCACAACAGCACAAACCTAGAACTCACTCCCAAACAATATAACTAGCACTACTTCTAGCACCCATTTCAAACACCTCTTGAAATCCTATTATTCTAATAATTGGCTCTGCTCTTGCTACACACCAGGGTAGCAATAACTATGCTCAGTTGCAAGAATTCTGCTACACTATAACATTTCCCTTACTTAGCTCTACTGATATCCTTGCATATTCATCCAAACATATCACCAATCTAACAGCAGAAAACAAACCAACACTGGTACTGTTCTGTACTATATTCCTTACCTGATAAATGCTCTAATCTGTATCTAGGAATAATATAATACCTAACAGAGCTCCTCTTACTCTCATCCTACCTGTACGTATATTTAGTTATGCCACTATGGGCATTTATTTACTTCTCAGTTATACTAAAGCATAAATGTATTGTGACTGTACATTTATTAATGTTTTTGTGAATGTGAAGGGATAAAAAAAATGTATTAATGTTTTTGTGAATGTGAAGTGAAAAAAAAAAGTTGTAGGGGATGGGGTTAATCTCTCCTCGCCTATACTAATTGTACATTCTACTATAGTTATCACATGCCATGTAATGTTCCTCTGTCCTACTTTAAATTTCATTAATTGCTTTGTATTGTATTAATCTATTATTGTAACATGGAGCTTTTCTCCCCGGGCCTCTGCTGAAAATTGACCTGTGTCCAGTCGGACCCTCCCGGTTAACAAAAATAAAATAAATAAAAAATAAAAATAAATAAAATGTGTATCACATTTATTAAGATTACAAATACGTCTTTGTAAATCTACATGACACTAACACCACTGACATGTATAAGTCACACACATGTAACACCTACTGGTGATGTGATGTTATCGCCATATATGTGTGTGTCATGTGATGACATTGCTCATACACCATGTGGATGTTGTCTTGACATGGGCATGTCTGTTTGCCTGTAGTGGTGTCTTTACCTATCAGCACATGCATGGATGTGTTCACATTAATGCAATTGACCTTAGTGCTGTGTATATGGCACATATATAGTCATACATAGCCATTAGGGACATGACCTGCGACCCTGCTGATTTGCAAGCATGTATGTGTTTTTCCATATACATCTACATGGCACTGTACAGCTGTGTAGCATCCTGCCTTGTATTGCCTGTGTTGCATATGTGTAACATGGGACAATAGCTAGCCTGATGGTATTTGCAGGGTTGGATATCAACTATAGCATGTATGGTCATAGTGATCTAGTAGGCAATATGCCCTGGGCCATTTATGAGCCTAGGCAGACAGGTTACCTAGCTGTAGGCAACAGCCATGTAAGTTTCAGTGGCCAGTTCAAGCAGTGCCACAGAACTGATACACATGGTTACTGATATATTTGGCATGCGGTCATCACACCATGTCACAGAGAGGGGCGATGTGCAGCTTCGCTGGACAGGGATGCATAGTACGGCAAGAGTATGTTAAGTGTATGGGACAGGGATCTGTCAGGCATGTTGTGATCCTTGTACTAGAAAGGTGGATGTCCATGACGTATGTGTTTATTTGGGATCAGGATGTGTTGTGTAGCATGTCCAACACCTCTGGGTTGGACATGGCTTTATTCAGGGTAGGCTGCATGCTATATAGTGCAGCTAAGGATTGTGAAGGGCAGTGTAGGCCATCTACACATGGGCAATAACCCTTAAAGGAAATATGTGATCTATTATGGGTCACATGGTTGTTGAGTATGGCTGAGCAGTTATCTCTATATTCCTGGATGGTATCCTGTCATGATTAGGGGTGCCACATATGACTACCTGTCTTTTGTGGTGATGTAACTATCAAAGGGAAGTACTGTCCAGCTGCATCCTATACACACAGTTGCCATTATGTTGACCGCTGCCTAGGTGGTAGTTCATGGGTACAGTGTTTGTAACATAGGGGATGACAATGCAATACATAGCTGTCAGACTGTGGCCATACATCACACACCACACATCTGACACACTAAGGCCCTTCTGTATGTTTAACGCAGCACACAATGAGTCAACTATTGCTCCTAGTTCATAGTCATTTTCAAACATCAATAGGCTGATGCCTTCTGTGTTAGTCTATGTGGTATAGATAACAAAGAGGGGGAGTACCAGGAATGACCCCTGTATTACTGTGGCTGGCATTGGTTTGATGTGAGTGTATTCATCAGACACCTTCTGTAGTGTGGGTTCTGCCAGCAGTCCAGTTGCCAACCACTCCTGTGACATAGGAATATACACCTAGTTTACTGCATGTAGCTGGAACACAGTATGGGTGATGGTGTCCTACGACCTGGCAAGGTCATGATATGCAGTGTGAATCTACCCTACTGTCATCTACATCTGTACCGAGTACATCAATTACGTTGACCATGGTTCATGGCCGTACAGACCAGACTCAGCAGAGTAGTTGTGCACTATGTCCCATTATCAATGGTGTCTCCCCCTTTGTGGAGTATGAAAACTTTTGCTGTGCACCATTCGGTGTGTACACAGCCTGACATGGAGCTATTATTGAACATGATGTGTATGCGGATAGCTGAATGTTCTTACATTTGTGTAGGATACACCCTGGGATGTTGACAGGTCCCATGAAATCTGTATGTATGGCTTTAGAGAGTGCAGATTGTACCTGCATAGTCATTAGTACAGGGGCCCTGTAATGTACATGGATATATATTACTAAGTGTACATATTGGGGGTGGGGGGAGGTGGGAGTGGGTTTAGGTTCTCTGAGACCCTATCTGAATGAACGGGTGCTATTTCTGTAGGTGCAGTACTTCCCATGCCATAGTGCTGTGCAGCACAGCAGGTCTTGTCGTTGCCATTACGATTAATGAAACTGCTATAGAATGCTCTATGCTTGGCCTCATAATATGTGGCTGATTAGTTTCACAGTAGCTTTGCATGGTTTTATATGGTGTATCTGCATCTTACTGAGAATGACCAGGAATCAGCTACACTCATGTGTGTTCACTCTTGCAACAGTTACTACCTTCTGTGGTACAGTTTAAAGCATGGTGCCACCAGTTTGGCTACTTGTTTGTGTTGGGTTGAATCCTGGTTCTGTTTCAATGGCACAATCACTGCATATATGTGACTGCTTAAGGTTCATTTGTGTAGGATTCAGCATTTGCACATGCATTGTCCATCTGCATGGGTGCCATGGCACTCACCACTCTGCTCTTAGGAAACATAACATTGGCATTGGAGACTAACTATGTGTAGCATACTGTTAGCCCTGTTTGTGTGGCTACCAATCTCTCATTTGACAACCACATGCCCAAAGTGGTTAGAAAAACATTTTATATAGCCCACCTAATCCTGAAGGGATTCACATCTAGATCAGGGAAGGTCATCATGCCTCTTTACTCATCCCTCATCAGACCCATAATTGAGTACAATGCCCTTTTGGGATGTACCTTACCAGACACCTGCAGCAACTGGAAAGACCCCAAAAATACCTCACCAAGAAGATCAAAGGGCTCAAACAGATGCCATATGCTGCCCGGTTAAAGAAACTCTAGCTCTACTAAGCCATGTCCAACCTGGAATTAATGGACATGCTGCACCTCAGAAAATCCAAATTCCATCGAGCTACGCGCTCGAGAGACTTGAACCTCAGCACTGAAATAAATAGGACATGCTGGAGGGACAGATTCATAACCCAGAGGCTCCCTTCACTCTGGAATAAAATCCCAGTCAAGGTTAGGCAGAGTCCCTCATTGACTCTCTTCAAGAGGAATCTTGATGAGTGGATGGGAGATCGTAGGTTTACCCCGGGTATCACTTCTGTGTCACTGTTAGACAGAGGCACAGTATGCTAACCTCAAAAAAGGGCATAGCAAAATTCATTTAAAATGGGTGGCAAAAGCCAAACACACTCTAGCTAGGCTTATAAATGCCCTAGGGCAGATAGCCTAGTATGAACCTATGAACCTATACTGTGATCCAGGTCACTGGGGTCGATGGAATCGAACATGCATTGAGCTCAGGTGTTAGTACATGAGGAGTCTTCCCAGTTCATAATGGAATAGTTGAGAGTAGCCATTATTATGGTTCTGTCTCAGACCTAATCTTCCCCATTACAGCACATTATGACAGTTGGGAAGTCCACAGCCTGGTGGGTGATCTGTCTCAAGGTGCATTTTGAATTCCACTTTGGCACAAAGGTAGTTGCTCAGCATAATGCATTTGATGTTATGCAAGTGAGTTTAGTGTGGGGGTGTACATATCCTTCAGGAATATGGACACACCTGTGGCCCACGTGTTCCAATAAAGGATAATGGGCAAAAGGTGAGGTATGTGTTATAACATGGTCATGCAGGTGTGCTCTCCGGAGAGTTGAAATATGTCCCAACCACTGCACACATATGTTCTCCATGTTAGGGATTGATATGTGTGTGTCCGTATAGTGTTTCTGACATGTATCATTTTTTAGCGAGACCCACAGTTTATTGCTTGGCTGTCCCTGTAACAGCAGTGGACCCTCACTTGAACCATGCATGATGAAGGCACTATAGGGGAAGCATGAGCCCTAGGCAGTATCCAGATTCCCAGGGGTGACAGGTACAGGCCCTGTCTGGCAAAGCATCATGGTCTGTCAACCATGTTATCCCAGAACAACAGATAATGGATACCCTGTGACATGCACCACTACACTAGACAATTGTGGAATACAATCTTTTTTCCCTGTACTGTAGTATCATTCTGGCCAATGGCAGAATGCTACCCAGGTTGGGCTACACAAATCTGGTAGTTCAACCAGTGTGTCTGTACTCTCAATATCCACTCTATGTAGGTGTGCACACAGCCATTTGGTCCAGCCCTGTAACAAGGGTCACTACACATTTGCATAACATGTACACATGCACAGCTGTTATTGCTTGCCAACGATAGTAGAGAGGTGGATATTACATGTGTTATGTGCATGGATAGTTACCTGGCTCTTCCAATTATTTTTGCTATCATGCTGCTAACCTGTCAGATGAACACTAATGCTATGTATCCTGTCATTGAGTATTGTAATTGCCAATAGACATAACTACTGTTTCCATAACATAACAGAACTGCTATGTAGAACAGAATACAGATCTGCCTAGAATACTGTACATTACACAGTTACTGGCACAATATCCCACAATGCACACAATATTTGCATGGTAAGCCCACCTTTAACATGTTCGTCTTACTTATACACCCATACATATGTCGACTGTTACAATATATCGACATATACTATCCCCTGTTATAGCACATACTTGTTGGGCTAATCCTGGCATTGACAGTAGCTGGAAGCGAATTGGTGGGTTCCAAGCCCATATCATCCCTTGTGGTGTATGTGGAGTCTGCCGTGTGACCTACAGCAGTACACACATAGAATACTACAAGCATTACTACTGCTCAACAATACATCGCTACAAGATAGCTATTTCCACTATATGAATTGATTACACTGCAATTATTACAGTACAGGTACTACATACACAGACATACTACATGTTATACATACCATCTTAGTAATCAGAGATGTTATTAACTAGTGTAATACTCGTTTTCAGTTCGTCTTTCAGTGTTTTGTATTGTCCTACAGGTAGATACAGATGGTGTGTATGTGTGACAAGGCAACCTTTTATAGTTACACACCAGTAACATGTGCTATCCTGATGACCAATTGGTGTTCCTAAGTAGCTAATTATATGCACATCAGCTGAGCTGCTACTGCCTTAGCCAATACCATGGCTACAGTGGAGTATAACTGAGTACTCCACTTGGGCATTGTCCCTTTGCCTTACTTGTAAGGAAGACAGCGTGGAAGTTTTGTTTGGAATCTATTTCAACAGCTGTATGGAGACGAACAGTAATATATTGTGTGTAATACCTAGAGGAGTTGGCCTAAATGTGAGTACTGCTGTTATATTTCTGAACATTGCTACTTGTGCAGGGTTTGTCTGTACCTAATACTTCTGCATATGTTTCAGTCTGGCCAGGTTGTTTGACCAGCTCAAGGCTGGACAGCTATGCATATAATGATAGGGGGTTTACATTGTGCTTACCAGACATATTTAGTTAGGTGTTACTGTGTATCATACTGTGCTAATAATCAGTACTCGATAAAACTTCCTGGTGTACGAACCTTTCAACCCTCTGAAACGGGATTAGTTCATACAAAACCTGTTACATCAGCAGCTGTTCAATTGTATAACGGCAACTATTTCACATAGGGCCATGTTAGTGTATCTGTGTCCAGGTATGTTAAGGTTTCAGCAGATGTTGTACAGTTGTTGCATAATTGGTTATGGTATGACAGTACGTATTGATGTAATTATTTCTGTTGTGGGGTAGATGTTGGTGGGTATACATAGCACATGCAGGTGTGTAGGAACCCCTTTTATACAATGTCTATATGTGTATGGGTGTTCTTTCCCTATGTGAACACATATCCCTTAGTGGACTAATACTATGGTAATTGCAGGCTGATTCATTAAGGCACTATTAAATGCTTCCTGTATAGCATGCAGGTACTGTTAGTCCTTGAATCCTTTTGGCAATACATCGGAATGTAATAAAGATTTGCAAAATGAAAGCTGTCTGTGTAATTCTGTCATGGATATTTGCAGTCATTGCAGTTGTGTAGGTGACTGTGTCCATAGAACATATTTTTAATATCCAAAAACAAGGAACAGTCCACTATATAAAAATAATCCGCACACCTGTCCCAAAACACTCAAGGAAACTCCAGCACAGCACCAGTCGTCACGATGTAAAAACAAGTTTGAATTTATTATAAAAAGAAATTATAAAAATACGTTAAGCGCTTTCATCATCCATAGACTTCATCAGAACAGTTACACCATCAATTCACAACGCTTATAAATACATCTCACATCACCTGACACACATTAATTAAATCACCTGACATTTTTTAATTACAATTTAAGGTGCTAAAGCTGAATTTCCATAATCCTTTTTCTCCCTCCCTTGAAGAATTTTGACACATTTTTGTCGTTGAACATCATACCTAGTAAGCATTTAAATAGACAAGACCTACATAAATTCAATAAATATACATTATAATACACACGTTTCTTGCATAAATACTGGGTGTTAGTATCAATGTTGTATACCCACAAATGAAGGCTACCCCTACATATATTCATAAAACCTCCAATGCCACAAGAAGTTCATTGTTTGTTATTATTATTAATATAGTTATCCAGAATTATCCAATATAGGTTTGATGGAGATATGATCATTTATTCCTGGATAAACTGAGGCATTGAGTCTAATTTGCCACCTGACTTCCTTGTCACTAACCACCTTTTTGATGTCACCCCCTCTCACATTGCACTTGACCATTTCTAATATGCCATATTTAAAGGTTGAACAATCCTTACTATTTTTCAGATGTTTCCATAGGGCATTATTTTCATCGTGTTTCTTAATACTGTAGTAATGGTCGTAAATTCTATTACATAGACACCTTACCGTCTTTCCTACATAGTAGCAGGGACAGTGTGTACATACAGCCAAGTATACTAAGTTTTTTGACCTACAATTTCCCTTATAAAATGCAATCTTGGTTTTATTATAATTTTGAAGAGTAATACTTGTGGCGTCAATAATATGTTGACATTGTTGGCAAGTGCCACATTTGGTGGTGCCACCACCACCCCTTCCTTTAATCTTACCATGTTTCTTTTCCAACAACAGTTTCATATTGGACCCATTCTTATAAACAAAGTTTGGCTCATTCCCCACAATACTTATAACATTGCAATCTGCCTTTAAAACAGTCCAGTTTCTCTGAATGATACGTTTAATATCTCCACTGTGTGATGAATGCTGTATAACACAAGCCTTTTTGTACTTTCTTTTGTCAAAATCAATATTGTTTATAGCATTACTCACTCCTATTTCCGAGCCAAAACCTGATCCCAATAGGGGCTTGTACTTTTTTCCCCATTGTTTCCTCACATACTCACTGACATCAAATATCATATCAATGGGGTACCCCCTCTCAATAAAAAAGGTTCCTACCTTCCTCAATTCCATTTCAAGGTCATTAGCATTAGAAGTCATCCGAGCTGCTCGGTTGCATTGCCCTTTGACAATATTCCTTTTCTGGGCCCAAGGATGGTTGCTGGAAAAATGCAAATAGGAATTAATAAAAGTATTTTTCCTATATATGTTGGACTTGAATTTCCCATCCTGTATAGTTATTCTCACGTCCAGATAGGAGATGGTTTCCTTGTCCTTGTTAAAAGTGAACTTGAAATTTTCACTGCACGAATTTAAATGGCCAAAAAACTTGTCTAACTCCTCATTATTGCCCCTCCAGAGTAAAAAAATGTCATCCAAAAAGCGAAGGTAGCAAGAAATGTACTTATACCATTCAGATTTAAAAATATGTTCCTTTTCCCAATCAAATACCACCATATTTGCGTATATGGGGGCACAAGCTGCCCCCATCGCTACCCCCTTGGTCTGTTTGTGGTATTCACCTTCATAATAGATATAATTATGTGCCAAAACAATCTCCATGAATTCTAAAATCAACACATTCTTGTCCCAAGGGCAATAATGAGGAGTTAGACAAGTTTTTTGGCCATTTAAATTCGTGCAGTGAAAATTTCAAGTTCACCTTTAACAAGGACAAGGAAACCATCTCCTATCTGGACGTGAGAATAACTATACAGGATGGGAAATTGAAGTCCAACATATATAGGAAAAATACTTTTAGTAATTCCTATTTGCATTTTTCCAGCAACCATCCTTGGGCCCAGAAAAGGAATATTGTCAAAGGGCAATGCATCCGAGCAGCTCGGATGACTTCTAATGCTAATGACCTTGAAATGGAATTGAGGAAGGTAGGAACCTTTTTCATTGAGAGGGGGTACCCCATTGATATGATATTTGATGTCAGTGAGTATGTGAGGAAACAATGGGGAAAAAAGTACAAGCCCCTATTGGGATCAGGTTTTGGCCTGGAAATAGGAGTGAGTAATGCTATAAACAATACTGATTTTGACAAAAGAAAGTACAAAAAGGCTTGTGTTATACAGCATTCATCACACAGTGGAGATATTATACGTATCATTCAGAGAAACTGGACTGTTTTAAAGGCAGACTGCAATTTTATGAGTTTTGTGGGGAATGAGCCAAACTTTGTTTATAAGAATGGGTCCAATATGAAACTGTTGTTAGAAAAGAAACATGATAAGATTAAAGGAAGGGGTGGTGGTGGCACCACCAAATGTGGCACTTGTCAACATATTATTGACGTCACAAGTATTACTCTTCAAAATTATAATAAAACCAAGATTGCATTTTACAAGGGAAATTGTAGGTCAAAAAACTTAGTATACTTGGCTGTATGTACACACTGTCCCTGCTACTATGTAGGAAAGATGGTAAGGTGTCTACGTAATAGAATTTACGACCATTACTACAGTATTAAGAAACATGATGAAAATAATGCCCTATGGAAACATCTGAAAAATAGTAAGGATTGTTCAACCTTTAAATTTGGCATATTAGAAATGGTCAAGTGCAATGTGAGAGGGGGTGACATCAAAAAGGTGGTTAGTGACAAAGAAGTCAGGTGGCAAATTAGACTCAATGCCTCAGTTTATCCAGGAATAAATGATCATATCTCCATCAAACCTATATTGGATAATTCTGGATAACTATATTAATAATAATAACAAACAATGAACTTCTTGTGGCATTGGAGGTTTTATGAATATATGTAGGGGTAGCCTTCATTTGTGGGTATACAACATTGATACTAACACCCAGTATTTATGCAAGAAACGTGTGTATTATAATGTATATTTATTGAATTTATGTAGGTCTTGTCTATTTAAATGCTTACTAGGTATGATGTTCAACGACAAAAATGTGTCAAAATTCTTCAAGGGAGGGAGAAAAAGGATTATGGAAATTCAGCTTTAGCACCTTAAATTGTAATTAAAAAATGTCAGGTGATTTAATTAATGTGTGTCAGGTGATGTGAGATGTATTTATAAGCGTTGTGAATTGATGGTGTAACTGTTCTGATGAAGTCTATGGATGATGAAAGCGCTTAACGTATTTTTATAATTTCTTTTTATAATAAATTCAAACTTGTTTTTACATCGTGACGACTGGTGCTGTGCTGGAGTTTCCTTGAACATATTTTTAATAGTGTACTGGCATATACTCTTCATATGTTATGTTCATATTGTTTGGGGGGGGCAGAATGTGTGATTGCTATGGTCCATGTTATACTCAGATATGACTTTAGATGCTGTCTACAGACATGTATGTATGTGTGTGTATATATATATATATATATATATATATATATATATATATATATATGTGTGTGTGTGTGTGTGTGTGTGTCTATGTATATAGATATATACATTATTGCATATGTTTACCTGTACCTCCATAGATATGTAGATGTTTTTAACCTATCTATATATCTACATATATATGTAGACTTGTATATATCGACATGTCTCTATGTATGTCTCTCTCTCTCTCTATCTATATATATATATATATATATATATATATATATATAAAAGCATACACCTTTAATTGGGTACATGGCGGGTTGTCCTATTTCAACACATTCCTCCCTTTTGTGCTTTAACCTGTCTGCATGCACAACTGGGATAGGTACATCCCAGGTAGCTTAGTGTTAGGTTACTCTGAGAATACATGGTTGCAGGTTCTACTCCTGGAAGGTGTTATTATTTTAACTCTCAGAGTAGGCACTGGTAGGGAAAGTGTGAATAATACACATTTACATGGTTATGAGCAGGTTTGCCTGTGGTCTGCATGACGTTAAGCAAAGGTCAAACATGTGAAGCGCTTCTCCGTTTACTATGTTTCAGCACTGCTTACCGTCACGCAAACACGCGGAAACCCACTTACAATAGCTTAAGAGGGCTTTAATCCACCTGCATCCAAAAGCCCTTATTCTGCCCTCAAAAATAACCTAACAGCCCTTGCAGGTCTTGAACCTGGGACCATGAGCACCACAGTCACTGACTTTACCACTAAGGCATCTGAGATATGCGTGAATATTATGGTGTTTAGAATATACATTATACTACAGACATTCCTCACTACTGAAAACAAATGTAACAGTCATTTGGTGTACATATGTCTGATACATGTTAATGTTCATAGGTTTGTGAAAGTAGGTGTTGCAATGTGACATGACAGGGTTATTATGAATGAGTAAGGTTCTTGCTTTGCGTCCTTTTTATATTGTCCCCATACTCCATGTATGTCCCTCCAGTTCACTTATTGGACATCCGACCCAGGCCCTCCTTGATGCATGATTGCATTACCCATCATTCCTCCCCCACCCCAAACTTCACATACACAACAACCACCCCTTCTATGTTGAATTAGGTTAATATTAATTGTTATAATACCAGAGCTGCATGTGTTTTGTGTACACTCCAATTCCTTTGGAGTGCTTCTGTGTCACAAAGTGTGTTCATAGATGTTTATATATGTGGCTATTGATGTAACTGTATAATATCTATCTATCTATCTATATATGTGCAGACATCACTGACATAGATATATATATATATATATATATATATATATATATATATATTTCATATTAGTTTGTAACAGTTGTAACAGTAATGCATCTGTAGACTGGAATGTTTTGGTTCACAAACCACAGTACATTACAATGTACTGTACATATGTACACAAAATCACTGTCCCATTTGTGATCATTACAGTGAAATTAATATGGTATTAGGTGTAGTCTCAAGACCATGAAACATGTGCACACCTCGGATGGCTTGGTGGTATGTCCCATAACTATAGTGTGCATGGTCCAGGGTTTGACACCTGCGATGCTTTATGAATGTTTTTTACTGCAGAATAAGGCTCATTTAAGCAGTTGTAAGCATGTTTAAAAGTGTTTGTGTGACATTATAGCAGCAGTTAAACACAGTTAAACAAACTTTGCAATGTATAACCTGTGTGTGCAAACATGGCCACATCCGCTAACTACTCTGGATATCTACGTCAGTGACGTAACATCTCACTATGTGCTGGCATAACATTACATTCTCTGTTGACTGTACTCTCCTGCACACATGGGTTTATATGGGTGATTTGAATGTTTATTATACAGACGATTATTACCTATATATGCAAGCTGTGGTTAAGGTATACTTTTGCACATGATAAACATCTCTGCCTTTATCGGGATTGTAACCTCAAATGCACAGATACTATGCAGATGCTGTAACCATTACACTGTTGACATTAATGTTGTTTCTGCCTATTTCCTATTTAGATGTTTTCTATGTGTAAGCTAGGCTAAGCAAAGGGCGGGAGCCTCCAAACTCATTGAGCTTCACGTACTTTTGAAATAACAACATATAACAAATGTACTGTGAGACAATACATTATATTCCTAACTACATTAGGCATAGCCCCTCACTGACGCACTTCAGGGGAAACCTTGTTGTGTGAATGGGTAACAGACTATACACCCCTGGGATCATGTGTCCCAGAACCATACAGCCAGGGGGTGGGGTGAGCCTGTCCAGTTTGAAAGCTGCAAGACCTATTGGGGGAATTGAATGGTGTCAAAATGCCACATTAACATACCCTGTTTAGATCACTAAGTGCCCCATCACCCTCCACAACCCCAGTCTTCAACAGCTTCCAGCAACTCTGCCGGGAATTGCTTCATTGGCTATGCTTGGCAGAGGCTCAGTTACTTCATCAATGGTGTGGGGAAGGCCAACACACTGTTGCTATGCTTCTAATTGCCCTGGGGCAGATAGGTAGTAGGCTATCTGTGAACCTCTAACATGCAGGCCATCACAGCCATAATATGTAAATAAACAGACCTTTAGATCACAATATACAGTGAGAACTCTCCATGTAGTCAGGAAACAGTTGAGTACAGTAAGAACATACAGAACACTGATACTTTTTCACTACAAAAGCCTATCTTGGAAGCTAGAAGACTTGTATAGGTTTAAGGCTTTCTATTGCTTACCAGTAGGTTACCTACAGGGGAGAAGAAAAACAAGCACAGATGGGGAACATACATGCAATGATACCATACTGGCCTATATGTCAGCCTTATGCTTTGGAATACTGGCCAAGGCTATTGGCGCCCCCATCGTGCCTTATTTAGGAGAGTCTCAAAGATAAATACCAGCTCCATAAACAGCACAATAGCAGATTCAATGAGGATTATGCTACTCAACACCAGGGGTTGTGATCACAAAATGCATGCACTCACAGCACTCCTCAGGATGAACAACATCAACATCTGTGCATTAACTGAAATCTGTCTTAAGGCTCCTGAGAGCACACCAGCACTACCAGACTACAACCCATACCACACATTTCAGCCACAGAACATGGACTGACAGACATGGAGGGGCTGTATCCATATTCATCAGGGATACCTACACCTCCATGTTAGTGGGGCAGCATGATACCTCTGTGATCATCCATGTGCAGCTAACATCAGCTACAATTGCAATGTGGAATGTGGCCTGCTACAGATCACCCTCCATGACCCAGGACCTCCACTCCACCTACCTGGAGACAGTGGAGAACACGACAGTCCTAACGCACACCCTGGCATTGGTCGATGTCAACTACCATACCATTCACTGGGAAACGTACTTTGGTACTCACTTCTAGGACCAGCGCTTCCTGGAATGTATCACCTCATATGCTCTGTATCAGGTGGTAACCTCCCTAACGTGGGATGGAAACTACTAGATGTGGTCATCACCAACATGGGCAACAGTTGCACCACAGCAGAGGTTAACCAGTCACTGGTTAGATCTGACCATGAACTATTCACTGTTTCCACACCCTAGCATCTACCCCACCCACGGATACCACAGTGTACACCTTTCCTACAGCTAAATTTACACTACTATTGACAGGGGTGGGGGGTTTCACAGCCCCCATGCTAAGGGGAAACACTGCTCAAGATACAGACAGATTTACAAATGCAGTCTATAAGCACCTACATGGATGTATGGATCATGCCATCACTGGTAAACCAAGACTCACTCCTCCTAGACAAGGACACCGGTCTGATGGACCTCTGCAATAAACAGGCTATACTACATAAGTAGGACAGTGTTCCAGACACACAGCATATCCCATGAAGGGCAGACATCTGTGACCACTATTAGTATGATATGTAGGTCCCTCATGATGTCATCCAAGGCTAACAACAGCAGGAGAATATGCAAGCATTCAAAAGATAACCACAAATTCTTCTTTGGCTTTGTCATAGATCTACTTGGTGACACACAGATTTGCACTGTGCTGGTGAAATATAGCACAAAATATGCTGACCCTACTGATATCGCCAACATCCTTGCGGATACATTCGGTGCATACTTCACCCCTAAAGACCCCACAACACTACCCGAAAGGTACAGTATCCCAACCATCAGAGACACACAGGTGGAAATGGCCCTCTCTAACAGCAGAACACAGCGTCAATGGAGGCAGATGTTGACCCAGACTGCATCTTGCAAACTGTACAAGACAGCCTGCCCCCACCTAATTAAGCATTCCTACCTCAGCCTCTCCACAGGCTACATGCCCATACAATGGCATGTGGCTCATGGGTTGGTACTAGGCTATCGGCCCTAAGGCCTATGCAAGCCTAGCCATAACAATTCCCTGGAAATTTTTACCCACAATATTTACTTCTCTGGGCCACTGTCTAGCAGGGCGACTGACATGATCCCCGGGGTGAATTTCCTATCTCCCATCCAATCATTAAGGTTCCTTTTGAAGAGGGCCAATGAGGTGCTCTGCTTGACATGTATGGGCAGTCTATTCCAGAGTATGCGGAGTCTCTGGGTCGGGAACCTATCCCTCCAGCATGTTTTGTTCATTGTGATGATAAGGTTTAGATCCCTGGAGCGTGTGGCTCTGAGGGATTGGGATTTCTTTAAGTGGAGCATGTTCAACAGCTCAGAGTTTGACATGGCCTTGTATGTTAAGCAGAGATCACCTCTGAGTAGACGATATGCCACAGAGTATAGCTGGAGTTTTTTTAGACAGTCAGCATATGGCATCTGCTTTAGGCATGTGATTCTTTTAGCAATAGTTATTCCACTCCATCAAGGTAAAATCACAACTGATCATGGTAATGACCACCCCATAAGCCTGACTAGCCTGGTTTGCAATGGTATGGTTCGCATCCTCCTGGCACTCATTAACAATGACATTGGTAACCTTACACGTGACCCAACCCAGGTCAGCTTGGTTGAGTGCAGTTCATGCCTACTGAACCTGTTTGACGTCTTACATACAGTCACCAAGACATTAGATGATGGGGGAGGTGGTTCACACATACTACCTGGACCTCACCAAGGGTTTTGACACCATGCCCCACTCAGGTATTATTGATAAACACACCAGCCTGTACATTCACCCATACATCACAGGTTGGGTTGCCAATGGGCTTACACACAGAACCCACATGGTACGACTAGCAGTCTCCAGGTCCAACTCTTGAACAGTCACAACTGGTGTCCCACAGGACTCAGTCCTAGGAGCCCTACTGTTTGGCATATACGTCTCAGATGTACAGGAAAACACAGTTGGACTACGGCAGACCATGTTTGGCAATGACTGCAAACTGGGAGCCATGATTGATAGTTCAGCTGACATGGACATCCCTCAAGGGGCACACAGAGAATGTCACAGGCCTCCAGCCAAGCACTACTAACTGCATGATCATTCCATTGTGGAACTGGCACCCACATATTAACACATGAGTGGCAGCCACTTTAATACAGATGAGGTAATGGGGTATCTGGGGACTAAGGTAGATAGTGATCTCCCCTTTGACAATCATATCTCCACAATAGTTAGGACATACTTCTATGTAGGCCATCTGATTACTAAAGGATTCCCATCTAGACATACTGGGGTTATTGTTACCCTTTACTCATCACTCATCAGTCCCATCATAGGGTATAATAACCCATGTGGGATGTACCTCAGAAGACACTTCCAATAGCTGGGGGGTCCCTGAATGTACCTCGCCAAGGGGAATACTGGCCTCCAACATATGACCTATGCAGCCAGACTGAATAAACTCCTGCTTTACTCAGTGGCATCTCGTTTACCCAGAGATGATCTCCGCTGGCCAACACAGCCATGTCAAACTCAGGCTTGATGGATATGCTCCACCTATGGGAATCCATGTCACAGTGAGCCACACACTGTAGTGAGCTGACCTTGCCACAACAATAACTGGAAGATGCTGGAGGGACAGCTTCCTGTCACAGACACTCCCCATACTTTGGAACAACATCCATAACTACATTATACAGAGCCCCTCACTAACACTCTTTAAAAGAAACCTTGAAGGGTGGATGGGGAACAGTAGATGCACCCCAGGGATCGGCTCTGCTCCAGAGAGGGATGGTTAATGAATCAATGGAGTGGAAAAAGCTGACACATTTTGGCTGGCATTATGAGTGGCCTCTGGTAGTTGGTCAAGTACCTACCTATGAATCTATACATACAGTATCTGCATATGCTGATAGCTTAATTTACTGTTCAGGTGTTGACTTGCGTTGTGCCAATGGCTGTTGTGTATGCAATAGTTGAGGCCTGCCTATGTTAGATGCACACAGTAGACTGCCTATACATGACAATTTACAGGTAGTCTTGTGTGTGTGCCATCCATTTTTACTGTGTGTGCAGGTGGAGAAAGGTATCAGTCCCTAGGTGCCTACACTGTCAGTGTGTGTGTGCTATACGTTCCCTCTTTACCAAGCCATGGGCATACCGGGCATGCGTCCATCTGCTTACTGGCGCTGGCTCAGGGTGTTCGTGGTCTGAGTACCTCTGTGCCTGTGGGTCCCTTGGCAATGGTGGTGGGCTAAGAGGGCCTTCACCATTCTGTCCCTGCTGCAGCTGTTTCCTCAGAACTGTATTGTGTAGCATAGCACACACTATGAAGATGTGGGCACATGTGCCTGGAGAGTACTGCAAGGCTCCACCAGATATGTCCAAGCAATGGAACCATGTTTTCAGCATCCCAAACACACACTCTATGATGATTCTGGTTTGTGCATGTGCCTCATTATGGCATTTCTGCATGGGTGTGTGTGTGCATTTCTGATGGGAGTCATCATCCATGGTTCCAGTGCATAGCCAGCATCCCCCACCAGGTGGCCATTTGGGATGTCCCCCCTGGCAAATAACCGATACAGCTGTGAGGCATGTCAGATGTGGGAATCGTGATAGCTTCTAGGGCTACCAGCACACATATCTATTGCACATGACCTGGCAGTTGATAGAGGGGTATCCCTTGTGGTTTATGTAGTGCCTACCCTGCTCACCAGGTGGTGACTTGATGTATATGTGCGTGCAGTCTATTGCATCCAGTACCTCCAGGTATTCTGCCACACGTTGGAAGAGATACATATCGCTGGCCAACTCCTCCTGTGTTCGGGGGAAGTATATGTGCTCATTGGCATGTGTTAACATGGCATCCAGGAACTGGTGTAGTACCCTGGATGCTGATGCCTGTGAGATACCCATAATATCCCCAGTTGGTCTTTGAAAGGTACCTGTAGCTAGTATTCTCAGGCTTACACATACCTTCGTATCCACTGGGATGGGTTCCCCTTTGTTTGTACTGGCTCTGAGGCATGGCCAGCACAGCTCCACAAGTTGCTGTAGGGTGTCCCTGTCCAACCTGTAATGCTCTAGTATCTCCAGATCATGTAGCCCCTGGTAGGTTACCCTGGGTCTGAACACTTTCCTCCTCCTCTGGTGCATGCGGTGGTGATGTGCATCATCCTCCACACCACCTTCAGTCTCCAACACATGCTGGTGGATCAAAGCTATGGCAGCCCCTAACATGTACATAATAAAAGTTCCCCATCTGTATACACCACTGGCGCAGAGTGTATGAGAATACACAAATGCGTGTGAGGTGCTTTCGCACTTTGTAGTATTGTGCTATGGATGCTGATGATGTAAGTGGGTGTGTATGAGCTATTCCAGCTGCTACGTATCTTAATTATGGGTTTTGCAATGAGTACTGCAAGTGTGGGGCCTTTACTGTGGAGATCTACTTGCCTGCCTTGATTTATCTGTTGCCCTTTAATTCACTTTTAGACCTGGATCCCCTCCCATTATCAGGCTTGCATCCACCTGCTGTCTTTCTTGTTTTGTACTTTCCCTACCCAGTCATGGCAAAATGTGCCTTGTAGCTGACATATTGCATATCGCCTTTGTTCTGCTTTGACACTTTGCTGTCTTCTTTGCAGTACAGACCCTCCCCTTCCCTGTTCTTCAGGTAGCTGCTTGCAGCCTTGTTAGCTGTTGTCAGTGGCCTACTGTAGGCTCCTAGGTGTTAATTAGTCATTTGTACTCCAATTTCACTGCTGCAGCATTTCCTTATTTCTTTTCTATATCCTTCCTGTTTCAGCTGCAGTGAGCGCTGCTCATACCCATTTACCAGGTTTACGCAGATTTTCATCTCCGTTCACATGCATACTCGGTTACCTTCTGTACTCTCAGCTAAGCATAGCTATGGGCAATTTGACACACCCCTGTCCTGCAGCTTTGCCTAGCTAGGGGCAGACCGGTTTAGCAATGCTCCAATGTGCTTACAGCAATGGCGACACACCCCTCTCTTGATGTCATCTTTATCTCAAGGGCTCACCTCGGTGTTATAACGCTACACTGTGAGGTGCATCCTTACACCAGTGGGGAATCTGCGATTCACTATTACTCCTCTCATTTGCATGACATTGCCTACTAATTCCTAGCTACTGCACATAACACTGTCATTGCCCCTTAGCAACCCTTGTGCCATGAGTATGGTGTCGCATGCCTGCCATTGACTATTTTGGGGAATCGTGATATGTGTTTCATTGCAGTTTTATACTGTATTTTTATACATTCCTTGTGATCCCCTTTGCGCACCGCTGCCCTGCGCTTCCACATCGCGATAGTGCAACTATATATATTAAATGTTAATTTTATATTTTGTACATTTTTTTATACCAGTGGCTATATATTTAGCCATTGACATATATTAATAATATAATATACGCCTGCACCACTTCCTGAATCGCTACATACCTTCATTTGCATGCTAAACTGCTGCACATGGGGTAATTAGCATACAAGGCTCAGGAGTTGTGCGGGCATAGAGTATGCAGGTAGTGCACGTGGGAACAGCTCGTACCTGAATCGCTTGGTGGTCATCTTTGGTGTTAGAACGCCAACGCCACGCCTGCAACTGGCGCAAGCTTCATGAATCCCTGGGACTGTCTTGCAACAGCCTGAGAGATGGCTTTACATATGCATATTCTCAGTTGGACATTACCACAATATCCTTGTCAATCAGAGATGAAAGAATTCTATATAGTCAGAAGAATGAAGATCCAGAGCTAACTGTCAGAGATCATCAGATTCTTATTGTAAAGATTAAACTTATAGAAAACAAGAAAAGTTTTCAGCTGAGCAATACTACAAATAAACATCTACTGGAGGTGAATAGATATAAGGGATTAGGCATGCTGGACAGAGTACATGAACTACAGGCAGAAGTTTGAAATATTACCCAGGAAGTGGCAAAAAATAATTCTAAATAGAAAGATTAAGAAGGCAAAATGAGTGTCTGTGAGAAGGTAAAATGACTGTCTGTGAGAAGGCAAAATGACTGTCTGTGACTGTCTGTGAAGACTTTAGAAGTGGCTGAGGAAAGAAGGATCTCTAAAGATGAGAGCAGGTACATTATGTAAAACTTTAATGCAGTTTGATAGATGACAGCAGGGATGTACAAATGAGCAATGCAAAGAAATGGAAGACAACAAAAGGTTGACAACATACAACAGATATGTTCAGGAACATGAGTTATATTAAGAGAAACTTCCAGATAGAAATGGACATGACTGAAGAAAAAAATGGAGAAAACCTGACAAACAGAAGAGAAAAGATGACAAAATTCAGTCAGAGTAGTACCACTGCAGAACTCAGTTACTCTAAAGACACTATATTAAGTTAGCCAGGACACCAACATCACTAACATGTACAATGATGTGTTCCCTAACTACTGCCAAACATCCTGAAGAGTGAAGCTAAATGGACACAGAAAGCTTTGTTAATAAGGCTGAACCATCAGCTAAATTGTTTAAAATCTGGCAAAATGATAATGTAACACTGCTGCATTTAAGTTGCCAGCAGCTGTAGAAAACAAGGTAGCAGCAATTATATTGGAAAATGTTAGCTTATACTCAAGTCCCAAAAAATGGTCATTGCTACAGAGACTATTCCAATTATAAATCACACTTGTAGAAAGTACTGCATTCTCCAAGTTAGAACTATTTCCCCAGTGCTGAAGTTGGGGTGACTGCAATCCAAGCTGAGTGAAAGTTCAACAGGACAGAAGTTCACTGTCAAAGAATGTGTTGGAAGAAGAAATTACTCAAATGCATATGGTCATGAACTTGAAAAACATTGAACTAAAAAAATTCAAGTTTCATTGGACTTTGACTTGAGAAAGAAGACAACCGACATTGGCATTTTTGAACTCCTGGAGACCAGCATTGCCTCCCCTTCCTTTACTCACTCAAGAATTTGTTGAAAGGAGAGAAAAGGTACAGTAGGACTTGTGTTAAAGAAAATTAGTTGTGCTTAAACCCAGAGAAAGAACAGTAAACAATCCAAAAACATAATGGTCAGCTAAGGAAAGTTTTATGAGTTTAGTTATTTGGTACATCAATTAAATGAAGCTTTTACTAACTTATCCAAACGTGTCTGTGGTATATATTTTGTTTCATAACAAAGTAGATTTCACTGTGGTTATTTCAAACTTCAGTGGGATTCTATACAAGTTTATAACAGTGCATATGCCCACTATGCCACGGAAGGAGAATGTGAACTGGTATGGTCAACACATCTTTTCCAGGCATGCATTGAAAATAGGTGTTCTGCACATGATTTACTTTTTTCTGCTACCACATCCACAGCAAAATCATGTGTAACTGAATGTAAAGTGATGTCTCTCCACACATGATGTCAGAGCTTCTTAAGGTGATCTTGTCACAACCACCAAACCAAGTGTCCCACTTTCTTGCTTCCACCCAGATAGTCAACTAACCAGACTGAGCCCCCCCTTCTGCAAATTCCTGGATCCACCACTGCTTTGCAATATTAGGTGTAAGGAATTCTGGAATGTGTGGAATTAAAATAGTTGGTCCAGGGCTACAGTCTATACTAAATATGACTTTTATGAAATATTTCTGACAGGTAGCCACTCAGATCATAGCTGAAATTGCTTTAACAGTGTAATTGATGGAATAACATGAAAACACAAAGACATCTATAATTCAGTGTTAAAGCTCTAACAACTCAAAGGATACCCCTTAGTGGAGCAGAAAACCTATTCAATTTTCAATGAAGACTAAATATTTCTGCTGTATTTATAGTACATTTCCCATATTCAGTAATAAAAAAGATATAGGACAGCATCATATCACTAAACCTTTCATCTCCAAAATGTGGAACACTACCTCTTCTAATGTGGAAGAAATAGATGTAGAATGCTTACAGCTTACTAACAACTTCATCTAGGAAGCTTACAGAATGTTTAAATATATTACTTTATACTTATGAAATGTTATTTTTAAGAATTGATATGTTTCTGTATTATTTAACATGGATAGTAGTTAAAAAAAAAACTCTTGAAATTAAATGTGTGACAGACCATTTCAAAGAGCAACAGTGAGGAACATAATAGCTCTTGATCAAAAGCGATGCTATTGTGCCTACAACCCAAGCATACAACCTACAGGGAAAAGTGAATTTGAACAGTTATATTTAGGCAGATAAAACCTGATCAGATGGCCACTGGCCACTTGTAGGGAAGCATGTCAGATGGCCACTGGTCACTTGTAGGGAACCATATTTGGCTTATGGGAGGAGAAAAAGCAGAATTTGGTCTTCATTTTGACTGAGTGACAACAAAAATGAATGAAGTCTGATGTACAGTTATTCTTGGTGTATACTGAGACCCAGTAATCTTGGCCCAACTCTTCCACTCCCCTAGTGGGCAGCAGATGTAACCTGTAGTGCCAGAAAAGCTGATGTGGGTCACTATTTTCAATCACTTATGTCTCCTGACTAGAGTTCAGTGTGCTCTTTAGCAGACTATTATCCCACAGCTCCTGTGGCTGATAATACCATCCCTCCATCCATTTGTCTATCCATTAGGTACAGTTCTGTGATTGAGCTTTCACCTCTCCCTTTCTTTTGAGAAAGTAAGCCAATCCCACCCATCTCTGCCCAGCTCTTCCAGTACCTGGGCTTGCTAAGTGAAAAAAAGGCTGACTGGAATACAATAAGGACTCCATCCTTATGCTCCGTGGAGTCAGCCAACTTCTACTTTTGAATGAAGCCAGGTAAGCCATCCATTTTCTAATCATGCTTCAGGTACTTACATGGTTTGCAAGCAAATTCCAAGTGCTTTTATGACTGTGAATGAATACACAAATCACTGAAATCAGCAGTTGAAATAAAGGAAATAGCAAAATACTTTAAAGATAGCAGAAGCTAAACTAGCATAAATAAAATTGCATATATGTATTACTCAAGAAGAAGAAGAAGGAAGTGTGCATAGACATATCTGCAGTCACAAATGTAATGAAAAGGGTTAATTGCCTAGCCCATTTAGTCCATCTGTGTAGTCTTCTGTGCATTCTCTGAATATTTTATTGTAGTTATAACATGGCTTCTGACACTTTAGATGCACTTTAAGTTCTGATGCTGAGACAACATAGGAATACTGAATTAACTTATTCTAACATTCTTTCAACTTCTGAGCATCAGGGCATTGTAGTACCTTTTTATTTTATTTGCTTGGAATTATTTACCTTGTATAAGAAGTTTGGCAGTCTCCCAAGAGAGAACAGTTGCAACTTTTATTACCTACCATGAATAAATTTGCATATTAAAAGCATTGTGTTGTAATACCCAGGAGTGTCAAAAGTACACAGCTGTGTTTGATTGCGCTCAGTATTTGTGTCCCACATTTCTATTATTCTTAAGATAACACTGTTATTGGACTTCCAAGATGGCTGCACAATGATCAACAGCTTAGTTTCAGCTCTCCCAGTATAAAAACAGAAAGTGAGAAAAAAAGGACAAGTGAAATTGTAAGCTTGGGTGAAATTTAGTTACTGGCTGGTAAGTACATTGCCTAGATGCCAGCAGAGAAGAAATTTAGAGCAAGAAAATCATACAGCAAAGGTGAAGGGAAAACACTCAGTGGAAAGAATCCTGCTGCTGTTCAGAAAAAAAAAGCAGTTCAAGCTTCAGCTTTGGCTCAAGGAAAAATAAATAAATATACTTAGAAGTGATTAAAATAAATGAAGCACTGAAGAGATATATCAACTCAGATAACAAAAGGCTGAAAAAAATAGAAGAAGCTTTAACTAGCTATTCAGATTAACTGATTAAACTGCAAAAACTGGAGGCTGAAATAAAAAAGGCTGGCTGAGTATGAGGCTTCCCAAAAAGAGCTGTTACAAAAAACAGCAGCGTTAGAAGACAGAGTACAATGGAAATCTGAGATTGTCTGCTATACCAGAGAAACGAGCAGGAAAAGACTGTATTCATTTTATGAAAACACATATAAGCAACTGGACTGGTTTTCCTCTGCAGAATTTGTTAATTCAAAGGGTACATTGGATGTATGCTCCAAACCTGGCCATGAGAAAGTAGCCAAGACCTGCATTAATAAAGACACAATCAAACAAGCAGAAAGAGTTGATGCTGAGAAAACTATAGCAGAAGAGAAAAGTAATAAAAATTGAAGACAACAGTGTTTTTAAAAATGATTATTCACTGTACACAAGGAAGAAGAGATGTAAATTCATCCCAGCAGTCAGTGAATGTTGAGAGGCAGGTGTGAGATTCAAGCTGCTATATCTAGCTTTCATTAGAGTCTTTTCCCCACAGGATTAAAGACATTTTTTGATGTTAAATGGGCTACAGAAGAAATTAAAATGTTTATCCAACAAAAAGTAAGCCAGTAAGCAGAAGGGGGCACATTTTTCCTTCTTCTGAAAATAAAGCTCATAGAGAGACTTTGCCAGCAAAGCCTTTTCTAATGTTAGAAAGGAAAATGATTGAAAGAAAGAAAAAAAGCACAGGAATTAACAGAATTGGGAGTATCTTGGACTTGAACCACAATCTGGTGTTGGGAGATGGAGATGATCAGGAGGAAGATCAACAACACTGAAATTAGTGAATAAATGGGAGACTATAAAGCATCAATCACATTTGTGAAATATGGCTTTACAAAAAACTGTAGCTGAAAAAAGACTGGGCTTTTGTTGACTTTGCTATACTTGTGGATGGACTAAAAAAGTATATACCCCACATTATATCATTAATGTTTAGAAGGACATTAAAAGGAAAAAAAAAGAAGTAACTGTAACTAAAATAATGTTTGCTGTGATTAGTATTTGTACAAAACTGTTCTCAACTAGAGCGTCTTCTGCGTGGAGACATGCGTGAATGGGCGTTCCTTCAATGAAGGTTGTGTGTCAGGGCTGGCAACTCGGCACGTAAAAATCTACTGCTAATCATTAGTGGACCGGAGTTCCGCTGTGGCAACCCCTAACCGGGAAAAGCCGAAAGACACAACAACAACAAAACTGTTCTTGATATTACTTCATACTATATTGTAAACCAGTCTTGTAGAGTGTGCAGTCAGGAGTATTATAAATGTGGTGAGAGTTGTTTCAGTAACAGTTATATGTGTTCAAGATAGCAATGTAAATGGGTACTTTTTATGTGTAAGAAATACAAGCTTTTTAGTATTAAGTTAGTATAATGCTGTGATCTTGATTAGTGTAAAAGTGTAGTGATTATATTATATGAAGAATTAAGATAATTTCCCTTGTTTTTACAAGGATGAATGTCTAGATGAATATCCTTGGCTTAAGCTATAAACACATTTTTGTAAGCAAATAGGCTTGAAAAATAAGACAAATGATGAAAGACCTCCCAAATGCTTTCTTGCATTGGCATAGATATTAGCTTAACGTTCCAAAAAAACAGAGGTAACAAACACAGCTCCAGTGCAAAACATTTATTGACAAAAAAGTAAGCACTTTCACATCACTAGCTGGATGCTTCATCAGACTTCAATAAAACAATGTTTAAAACATCCTACTTAAATAGTAATAAGTGAAACAGGCAATTAAAAAAATCGCAATCTGTTGACCAATCAGTTTGTGAATCAAATTACTGCTCTAAACTGAATGCACGTTCAGCATTTACATTTAAGACTCTGCTCACATAACACTTAAAAACGCCAAAACAATAAAACATCACACTCAAACACCTAATTGATAAACATATGCAATTATATAAAAAATGAATGAAATAGAATAAAAAAGAATGAAATAGAATAAAAAGACACCTATTCTCATACAATGATGAATACTGCGCACTGCAAGTGCATATATGTGGCATTATGTACAAATTAATTTCATCAATAAAAGACAATATATGATAACATAATACTTTAAAAAGCAAAATATTCAACCTCATGCAATATAACACATACTCATCATTGAATTTCTTAAACAAAATAAATAAATAAATAAATGACAATTCTACCTAATAAAAGTACAGCGGTACCTCACAATACAGCAATAGAATATATACATATATATTTATATAATTATATATATATATATATATATATATATATATATATATATATATACACATATATACAATTATCAACAAATAACTAGATGAGACTGCCTGATTAATAACTATTACAATACTAAACAAAATTAAACAGAAACAATAACAATAAATAGTAATCAAAGACATAACAATGCTTAACCTTAAAAATAAAATATCAAACATATAGAACATCTGTCTTCTAAGTGGCCTATCCACTAAAAATGGTTTAACAGACACTCTATCGTTCAACCCGAACGACTTGTCCACTTGTAACCTAATGATCCATTTAGTTTTAAATTTCTCAGAATTTTTTTTTTTATTACCAAGTCAAGAGCTCCTAAAAATGAATTCTAATACTAAAAATAAAAACTTAAGCCCCTAAACCATAATGGCACCCATCTTGCGACAGCACTGCACTCATCTTCTTTATTAATAGCATAAATATGTTCCCCTGACATGTCCTCATAGAGTACAGTTAGTTTTGCCCACATAGAAGGCCGAACATTTGGAACAAGAAGCAAGGTATATTATCCCCCGGATTCACTAATCTTCCTTGCAGGACTAGCTTAGTCCTGCATGGAAGTGCCTGTTTAGGAGCAGGACAGCAGCATGCCATGCAAATTAATGAAGGCATGCTGCCAGAGCTCCTAGGCTTACACGGAGCATGTACGAGTGTAGGGGGGCATGTCTGAGAGCAGAGCTCTCAGAATAAACATGCCCCTGCAATGTAGAACAGCAGAAAGTGGTAAGAAATGAGCGAGATCGCTCATAGGTGTCCGCATATCCACACCAACAGTTCCCCATGTGTACAACAGCAACAGTACATAAAAATAAAATGAAGAAACCCCTTTATTTTTATTTAAAAATCCGAGTACAGCTAACCATAGGTGTGCGGGTGTGTCCATCGCTTAGGTACGGTTAAAGCAGCTTAAAAGGCTGAAGAGGATAACAAGGAAGATATATGCAAATGAAGCAGCACAGTAACAGTGTAGTGGGCAGAGTATTTGCCTAATAAGCAGGCATTCCCTGTTTGAGTCCCACTGCAGCACAGTCTATTTTACATGGCAAAACACATTATAACCAATACTTTTGTTGCAAAACCCACTAAATAACATATATTTATGAACTGGAGTACTGCAGGGAATGCACATGTGAAGTGTCAGTGCCATAATGAATAAGGCACTAGTAAGCAGGTTTAAGCACAAATAAGCAGTAGTAAGCATATGTAAGAAAAAAGTAAGTGTGTTTAAGTGCATTTGCACAGGGGTAAGCACTGCCTACAGACTAAGCAATGTAGAAGCTAAATGAGTGTAAGAAACTGTAACAGGAAGTTAGCAGTGCTTAACTCCGAGCAAACTCACGCAAACCCGCTTACAACTGCTTTAAAGTGCCTTAATCACTCTGTATCCAATGACCCATGTTCTGCCCAGCAACAAAATAAACAGCCTCTTCAAGGCTCGAACCCAGGACCCTGCACACCATAGATAAAGTGATTTATCACTAAGTCATGACAGACAGACATAAATTTGATGTTTTCAGAAACATATCATCCAGCCCAGTCATGCAACAGTACAGAGAATGTATACCAACATCTAGATATATGTGTGTGTAAATATATTAATATCTAAACAGATACAACATATCTATATATGTCGATATATATATATATATATATATATATATATATATATATATATATATATATATGTGTATATTTAGTTTTATATATATATATATATATATATATATATATATATATATATGTATGTATATATAAATATATTATCTACATGCAAATGCCTATATCGACACATATATATGTCTACACCTATATGTCTACATATACACAGCAAGGTACATATAGGTACGCAGATATATATGTAATTTGGTATATACGGGCATATTCATATATATGTAAGCAGATATATATATATATATATATATATATATATATATATATATATATATATATATAGTTATATGGGGCCATACATCTGTAGATAGCAATGGTAGATTAACAAAAACAAATATGCCACATGCACCGTTAATGGGCTTGAGAGGCCCCAAACAATATACATCTAGTATGAACAGGTATACCTCCCACACAGCCAAACATGTCCGCCCTGCAATACACTACCAAGTGTTGCAGATCCCATAACCAGGACCTGACATGACATGGGCACAAGATGTTAATAGTATTACATCCCACCTGTATGATGTCAGGCTGGTATTGGTAACCTATCATGCAGTACAGCCTGGCTCCCATAGGAAATGTAAAATGTGGAAGCTAACAACATCCCCAGGACACATATACACAGACACATATATGCAGATACAGATATACATATATATATATATATATATATATATTTACTTATATATAGATATACATGTGACTACACATACGCAGAGATATGTACAGTAAGATACATATGTAGAAGGTGCACAAACTATGGAACAGCCACTATGCCTACAGTTCACAACTGAACACCTGGACACTGTATGGGCCACCCATACAAATAACAATCATTGCCTGCAACATATACCCACAGAGAGGTCATAGGACAAAACACCACGCACAGGTTTGCAGAAATGGAAAACCTTTATTTGTGTACTATTACAGTTCTATATACTATTGCTACTGTAATTGGGATTGTCTTCACAGACATGGTGTGTGTGGGAGGTCACATCTGCTTTCCACATGTGTGCCATTGGCTACTGACAGACATCCTAAGATCATCATAGTAAAGTACTACTGTTAGCACATACTGCCCCTGTCAACTGCAGCAGAGATATTGGCCAATATGTGTGGACATTCTGACACACTCGGTACAGTCCAGAGGTATACACAGAACCCCTTAGTGCAAAACATGTGTACCATGCCTGACAATATGGATGTTAACAGCCATGTAGATGAGTATAACACATAACGACTGGTATACATATGCCACCATAGGTTATGCATTCACACACCCCTGTCTGGCCTGACACGTAATAACCACTAGTACAGGGGTGCCATGGACACATACTACCCACTAGATATTGACATACATCTGTACAGCATCCCACTGCTCTGTCTGACATACATGACTGTTAAGGGAGGCCTGGCAGCAGTACATCTGGCAAGTATCTGCACATGACATCTCACTGGGTAAGTACACTAAGCTGCTAGGCATGTAACAATGCACTGTGCAGGCTACAGGCAGACTGCCTCAACACTGGCCTACATCTCCTATGGGGAAATGCACATGTACCTGTATATATAGCAAGCTGTACAGACATGTCACAGCACAGGGTAAGATACACCTGTGTGAAAGTGCATTACCACAACCAATGAGAACACAGCCACAGACACACATGGCAAGCTAGCATGATATTACAGTATACGGACTATCTGTTCAACACCATTCTCATGTATGCCACTCACACACTAACCCTACATATACTGGGCCACTACACAGTTTGGTCTGATGGCTGACTGTGGTATGGGACATGTTTGTGTATGGCCTACAAACATGTAAGCCAATACGGTAACATACAGTGGAGCAGCATGTAACATTAGATAGGACGGGACCTAGGATGATGGCAACTACCACAGTCTGTACACAGGCCAAGGTACATATTAACAATACACACACTGTCGACATTCACCATAAGTACACAGACCACAGTACTGTACAAACAACCACAGTATGTCCAGGTTATGTCATCAACTATAACCCCTACTGTACATAACATGTGTAGCAGTCTGGCTTCTTATCAGATATGATGAAACTAATTATGGTGTACAGCACATATATACCTCTTAATGCATGACCTGTGTACAAAAGTTGACTGAGTTGTGGCTGGAAGCACATACACAGGGCCAAGATTGACACGTTTCTGTGATAACATCATACACTTACTGTTGTAACAGGGTTTGTTGAAACATATGTCCTATGAGGGATATGAAGTCAGTAACTGTCATGGCTTTCATCATCTACAGACTACAGTCCTCACACTACCATCTGCAGTACACAGATACATGTTCTGTGGGTAACACATGACACCAAAGGCACCAAACACTGGCCAGTCTACAGATGACCCTACAGATGGGGAGTCCTCATAAACATACAACTGACATGGCAGGTATTGGTACATGTAGGACAGCCATATCCACACACACCCTGTTAAACCAACATTAATCTGAATGCAGTATAGCAGCACTTAGTCTGTAGTCAGGTCAGGCACATCCCCCCCTGTGTGTTGGCCTGTTTCTACAGTGTATGTTGTCAGAGGTAAATCCCCACTCCATCTGAGATGCTGTTTGCCAAACAACAGAACGAGTTCCTGCTCACAGTGAATGAAAAGGACCAACACAAACATGATGTTCCTAGATATTGGAGTGTGTTTCCATGCAATTGGCTATGGGGATGTTACCACAGCTGTTCCACATGCAATCAGCTAGGGGAGGGCTGCAATTCAAGCAGAGGCCATCAGCTGATCATGAGCATTACCTAACATACACATGCTGCTGCCTAAGAAAAGCAGGCATAGGTCTCCACATCCAACAGTGAGGGAGTGAGAGAGGCATACAGAGGCATCGACAAGTCAGGGAAGGGTGGGAGAATAAAACCTAAACATGCTTGTGTCACACATCTACCAGCACAGGGTATCAAACCCCTGATGACTATGTAGTGCTATCACAGTCCTATGCAGTTGTTGGATGCACCACATAGGTTACCTGCTGTGGAATCTGCAGAACATATATGTGACAATGAGTGACATCTGCAACAGAGATACGGTAGCTATATGGTAGGTGATGTACACATGCCTGTTCACATGAACAGGTGCCAGCGTCAACCCAGCCATACTCTCACAAGGACGCACACACATTGACACACTTGGCAGGGCCAGGGATACAGTTCCTCACAGTGGGATTGCCACAACACATTACTGTGCAGGTATGACATGCACCACATGGGTCATACGGAGGTTATATGGGCAAAGGGTATGGGGAGGTGTCTGACATCAGACAGCATGCTTCATTATGCCACTGGGGGTTGTAGTGAGTGTGGATGTGATCATATATTTCATACAACACACACCAGAACACACAGGGTGCCAGTACTGACATGCTTGGGTGCATTTCTGCACGGGTATGTGGTGGTCAAATGTGCCAGATGGCTATACAAGGCTAGGTGATGGGTATACCTTGGTATCAGGCCACATGACAATGGTCTGCATTGTGGCTCAGGCCTGTGGTTTCTGCAGTTGCCCACACAGGTGGGTATTGTATCCACCATCCAGTCACCTGGGTGGCTATTGTATGTGGCCAATGCTGTGCATCACTTGCCATGTATGTGTTCACTAGTCCATGACATGGATGGTGTCTGGGATATGCACACTTCCCACATGTATGTGCAGTGACATGTGGAACTGTACCTGGGGTGTTGGGCCCATGTTGTGTACACAGATTATCATCAGATGTGCCAGTCTTGGCCACCTGTGGCAGGAAGTGGTAATGGACAGCAGGTTAACCCTGCACCTACATTGATGACATGTTAACAGCATTCCCTGGTGTCAGTGGCGTCTGTCCATACAGGGCATGTTTTCAGGCATGGTATGTCCTTTGTGGGTCACGTGTGATGGCACCACAGGTGTTGCAGGTATCCAGTGAGGAACATGGGGAAGGTGCACTGTCTGTATGTATGTGCCTATTGGACAGATGGACAGGGTACCATGCATTGTGTAGGTCACTGCAATCACTCCATAGTTACTATTAGTCACCAATATGCAGTGTACTACACACATATTGGCTGTTGCCTCGGCATATGTGTGTGTGTGTGTGTGTGTGTGTGTGTGTGTGTGTGTGTGTGTGCGTGTGTCACATGGTTTGAGATTGTGCTCTGGGTAATACTGGGGTTGCTAACTGTGATTGCCTGGCCGTGATGTCACAAGTATGGGTATGGATTTGCACCCCAGCCTCTCGGCTATTTCACATCTGTTATCCCTGTACAGTGGACATTGTGATATAGGGCCACCTTAAAAGACATTTGCAAAACCCGCCCAACATTGAGCCCAGGTGTCACACACTCACACCCACCTCCACACAGGATACAAGTTATAAACACACACACACTTATCATGTCTGGGAATTGAACCCCTACCTAATTAGTTTATTACATTACAGCACTACACAGTTATAGCACACATCATGGAGATTACTGGAGTACTCTTTCCCCAAAGGTGTATTTCACATTGGATGACATCAGCAGGACTGCCAAAGTAGGCCATTGGAAATGTACTGAGTGTGACTAGCCTAAAATGCATTGCTCCCTGCACAGACATTGAAACACACACAAAACATCCACAACCAACATGCGTGGGTATAGAACCTCTAACAGAGGTCTAAATCACACTACAGCAGTACACATTTATGGCACACATTAGGGAGATCACTGGGCTACATCCTTCCCAGAGGTGTATTTCTAAGTGGATGACATCAGCAGTCTTGCCAAAGTAGAGCAAATTGTATGGAGTGTGACTACCCTAAAAAGCATTGCTCTCTACACAGACAGACACACACTTGCCATGTCTTCGAGTAGAACAGCTACTTACCTAATTTATCACACTACAGCAGTACGCAGTTACAGGACACACTACAGAGATTACTGAGTTACAGCTTCCCAGAGGTGTATTTCTAGGTGGATGACATCAGCAGCCTTGCCAAAGATGAGCATTTGAATTGTAGGTAGTGTGACTACCCTAAAAAGTATTGCTCTCTACACAGACAGACAGACACACACACAGTTGTCAAGGCTGGGGTTAGAACTCCTACCTAACTAGTTTATCACATTACAGCAATACACAGTTACAGGACACACCACAGAGATTACTGGGATACAACCTTTCCAGGGATGTATTTCTAGGTGGATGACATCAACAGTCTTACCAATATAGAGCATTTCAATTCTAGGAAGTGTGACCACCCTAAAAAGCATTGTTCTATACACAGACAGACACACACACACACAGTTGCCAAGGCTTGGGTTAGAATTCCTACCTAACTAGTTTATCACACTACAGCCGTACGCAGTTATGGGACACGCCACAGAGATTACTGGGATACAACTCTCCCAAAGCTGTATTTCACAGTAGATGACCTCAACAGGCTTGTCATAGTGGGGCTATGGGGAGGGTATTGTGTGTGCATGGGCCATAACCCATTCATCCAGGGGTTGACATGACACTTGCGGGCACAACCTGGGTCATATTCCACAGGTACGTGTATACAGCTGCTAGATGACTACTTCCTTGAACAGTCATGTTGCATAGCTGGCACATGCACCACATACTCTGTAATGGTGACAGATACCGGTGGCTAGTATCTGCAGTATGTAACATCAGACCCTCATGTGGTTGTGGCCTTTTGGCTGTGTGCTGGGTGGGAGAGCCCTGGATGGCTCCTTGTCACAGTCACTCTCTTCCACACATCTATGTATGTCTACCTTTGGCTTATTATAGTGTGTTGTCCTTACATATATGCCTGTATTCCTATCCACTGGAATATTAATGGGGGGGTCATTGTATAATTGCAAATATCCTGCTTTCTAAGCAAATACAATGTCTGCCATGGTTCCGGCTGATCCTGATACTGCTTTATAACTAAAGACAATCCCCTGGATTCACGAATCCTCCGTGTAAGACTTAATAAGTTTTACTCGGAAGCTGCAGTTCAACGGTATGACATCAGCGTGCCATGAATATGCATGAGGGCATGCTGACCTAACCGTAAGTCATACATGGACCGTGTAAGAAAGCAGGGGGCGTGTCTGACTGTCGAGCAGTCTAAATGTCCACGCCCATGCAAGTGTTTGAAAAGTAAATGCAAATACACAAGAGCGAGTCCGCTCAAATGTCCCTGCACCCAACACCACACTCCCCTGATATTATAAACCCCCATCACAGTTATAAAAAGCAAAACATTAAATTTATTTTTTTAAATTCCCAAAATAGCTGCCCGTATTTGTGTGTGTGTGCGCGGGTGTGCCCATTGCTCAGCTAGAGTTAGCAATTCTGACATGGAAGAGCATAAGAAAGAATGTTTATGCAAATCACACCAAATAGCAATAGTTTAATGGTAGAGCGTTCGCACAAAGAAAAGGCATTCATGGTTCGAGTCCCACCACTCCCCTTCGTATTTATTTTTAAATCAGTATATGAAATAATACCAGACAAATATGTGTAAATAGTACTAAAATGCAGTGAAATAGCCAATGTATCAGTGAACAAAATAAATATTTTAAATGATCCTGATATATAATTGCCTGCAGTTAAGCAGCGCTTCACCCAGCATAATAGAGTTGCCCATAGTTTAATAACGGTTAACCCAGCACAATAGAGTTGCCCATAGTTTAATAATGGTTAACCCAGTGCAATAGAGGTGCCCATAGCGAAATAGCGCTTTAACCAGCGCAATGTGTTTGCGCAGACGTGTGTGCCGTGCCAACCAGGGCACCATAGGGCACCGAGGAGAAACGTAGAGCAAAGTTGCTTAAATGCAGTCCCACCCCCTAGCCTGTCTGGACAGCATGAAAATAAAATGAATGACAAGGTTCGAACCCAGGACTCTGTGCATTACAAGCAAAGTACAGAACCACTAAGCCATGACAACTTAGGAGAAACAGCCACTGTTAACATACATATACTTACTAATGGTAGTTTAACCATTACTAAGCAGGTTTGCAGTCAGCCGAGAATTTAAAAAAACAGCCAATCACAAAAAAGTGTGGGAAATGTGGAATATTTAAGCCCCATGGGCGGGAATACATGCCATAACTGATTGTAGCTCACATCTGCAGTTAGAATGGCTGGTGTCGGAGAGGGAACATGCTTCCGAGCGCAATGTTGGGGCATCAAGGAGTCAAAATACATGGTTTGGCTCCTTGTCCACCATCATGAGTCAAGACTCCTGCAGGGCCAGTTCCAAGGGATGGAGTACAAGGCAGAGGCTTGGAACCGGTTAGCTCATGACCTCACCAGTGCCACAGGCATTCCTCGGACTGGTGAGCAGGTCCATCACCACCATGCAGACCTGAAGAGATGGAAGCAGGACCTTCTGAACCAATGGATACAGGAGACCCGTGGGATGCAGGATGCCTGACAACTGAGTATGTAGCCATGGAATGCAATATGTAAGAATTGATAATTGAGTATGTATAACGGATTGGTATGTCTCAATATCCCTTCATTTACTTTACAGCTGCAGGTGACCGTGCTGCGAATCAGCAAGCCTATGCTAATAGGCTGCTAAGGCTGTGCCACCAGGCAGGTTAGTGATTATTCTGCATGTATTGTTATATAAAATATGGGAGAGAGCATGAAAGAAAATGCTGTAGTCCAATAATACAGCCATAAAATTGCCTGAATAAGTCCTCTGCATGTACTGTCAGATAAAAACATCAGAGAGGCAGAAAAAGAGTGTAGTAACCCATTAAGAAAGGTAACATATGTCTGGAATAATATCTCTGCAGGCACTGTCATATAAAATAAGTGAGTGAGCCTGAAAAAAGAGTGTTCTAACCTATTAATAAAGGTATAATATGTCTTGAACATGTCTGCCATATGCACCGTTAAAAGAAATAAAGGAGTGAGCTTGTGGAAAAGTGTGTAATGCCATTAATAAAGGTCTAAAACCTGGAGTGTGTCTGTGTCACAGAGTTTGAAATATTGTTGTGCCCTTGCATTATACAAATAGTACTGTTTGAAAAAGTGCTGGCAACCTAGAGTTGTGCAGTCCCATATAAAGTGGGTGATGGAAGTGCTAGTAGCTGTGAAGCATATATACAGTCCGCAACAGTCAGTTACTGGCTGGCATGCATAAGTAAATCTGGCACACATGTAGCATGTTATTTTTTCCCCAGAAATGTGAGTGTGTGTCAAGAAATGCAGGGTTCTGTACAAATCGAAGTGAAAATGTCATGTGAAAACATCCCAGATATGTAGATAAAGAAATAGAAATGCAAACAAGAAATATGTAGCAGTAACATCTGCATCCTGTTACAGTTAGTATGTCAGATATAGGTCAGGCATATATTGAACTAGCCAAACCCATTACACAACCTAATGTATGGTGGCAAGTGTAATAATACATGTAGGGGATATACACCTGCAGTCACTAGGAATGTAGTGTAGACTAAAAGGTAATTATAAGATGTTAACCAATGTTTTTTTTCTACACCCTACTGTATGTGCATAAACCATGCAATTCCACACCTCAGTGGGTATGTGTAATCTTAAATATTTTTTGGGACATATATCCTATTGTTCTATAAATATTTGTGTTCACATTGATGCATGTGCCCTGTTTAAACACCACAATCATGGTGGCCTGTTGCTACCAAACATCCCTGCATGCTGTTGGAATATCCACTGTGGTTCAATATATGCATGTGTTATGCTTGCTGTTCAACTGTTGGAACCTTGGTGTGTTGGCTTAATGGGAATATTACTGCATGCTGTTACAACTAATCTGGAATGCTGTTGTTTATGTTGTAATTAAACACACCTAATCACAGAACGTATGGGAAGGCCAGTCCCAGCGGACCCACCTGTCCCTCCTCAGCTGGCGAGTGCACCTGGCACCAGCAGGTCCGGTGCCCAGCCTGGGCTCCCCTCCTCTGTTGGTCCTGTGCCACCTTCAGGTGGAAGTGCTGCAGGGGATGGGGCTCGTCCCCCCATGCAAGCGCAGGCAGAGAAGGGCCACCTGTCACCCTTTGAAGGGTCCGGGTCGTGGTGCATAGGGAGATCCAGCGTTCCGTCGCTGATACCCTACGTCAGCTCGAGGCGAGAGTGGTGCGTCTCACAGGTGAGCCTGCCCATCCTACGTAGCCCCCAGCACAGCCACCCTCGGGGCTGTGAAGGTGCAGTGGTGACTGCCCATGGGTGGGGATCTCAGTTCCACTGTTACCATCTGTGGGCTCATGGGCTTGCGATTTCCAAACATCCAACCCCCTCAATTGTGTTCACCTACCCCATGTGTTATACACTGCCCCTGTATGCATCTTGTCTGTTTACCTCCCCAACCTACCTTCCCGGACATACCTACTTCCTCTACCTCACTTCCCAGTCTCACCTGAAAAAAACAAAAAAAAACAAAATGGGCAATCTGTACCCACAAAAAAATTACGCCTCATACATAGCTGCCCATTTCCCCCACATGTCCATTGGACATGTAAACTGATAATTATAATTGGCAGTACAACATACTTTGTTGTCCTCACCCCTCTCCCAGGTGTGGAAGGTTTCAAATATCACTCCAAATTTATTGCATATGCACAGCTGTTGCTGGTAAAGAAATGGACAGCTATAGACCTTCCCTACACCCGTCCTGCACATCCCAAGCTTGTTTACCTACTGTCTGTCCCTCTTTGTGGCCCCTTTTTCACCACTTTCCTATCTCCCCATTTTCTTTTCTTTCAAAGAAATTAGCGTGGGGGTTAGCGGGAGTAAGCACTTTTAAGCAGTAGTAAGCGGGTTTAAGTGAGTGTGCGCATGTGTGCACTTAGCTAAGTATAGCTAAGCGTCACGCAAACCCGCTTACAACTGCTTAAAAGTGCCTTAGTCACTCTATGGCAGGGTGTTTGTTCTGCTGAGCAGCAAAAGAAAAAAACCTCTGCTAGTCTCAAACCCCAGACCATTGACACAATAGACTGTAGGAATTACCACTAAGCCACAGCAGATATACAAATAACTTGGTTCTGCAATAAATATATCATGCATTACAATGAGGGAATGTAAATGGAAATTAGGAATGGTATAACACAAATCCTGTTCTGTGGGTCTTTACCAGCAGTTGTTGTGGAATTGCATGACATGACTGTGAAAGGAGAACCAGCCATCCTAGCAGGGAATAAAGTTACAGTAGCACCTTCAAACACCACACAGTATCAGACCAGGATAAATACTGGCCACAGGAATACAGTGCAATAACCACATTTGTATGGCAGTTAATTGTGTAAGTCAGAAATAAAGTACATACTCCCATGTATCCTGTGTTAGCATTTGGTGGGGTGAGTACATGTCTACACTGAGAAGTGTGTACTGGAAGCTGCAACATTCAGGTTTGAGTACAACATGCATATAACTGGCTACAACCCTAGCTTCAGATAAGAGACATATACCAACCTTCTGACTGACACAACGGTGTCCAGTGCAAACAAGCATGGGCCCCACCTTGGAAATCTGAAAGGGCTACACCTACCTAACCTAGCATTTTATAGCAGTGGGCTGCAATCACAGTGAGTAATGCAATCACCACACAGCAGGCTGCATGCAATTGCTGAATGGTGGGCATCAATTGGTGCAGAGGCTGTCACATGCACAAGTACAGATACCTAGAAAAGCAGGCTGTACCTGCAGTCCACACATGCAATTCTATCATTGCAGGTGCTGCGAGATATATATATATATATATATATATATATATATATATATGTATAGAGAGAGAGAGAGACGGACACAGACACATTCAGAGACAGAGACACAACAGAGAGAGAAACTGAGACATAAACCGAAATAGAGGGGGAAAACCCAAAACAAACAACCAAAAAAGTGGGAGGATGACATAATGGTTAAGGTGTTTACCTTAAAGACACAAGGTGCATGGTTTGATTCTCACATGGGGCAACTGGCTAGGCTTCAAATGACCCAAAAGGGCAGTTAGCCTAGTACTAATCTATAATCCATGAATCTAAAAAATAAATAAATAAATAAAAACCTACAAAACCGTAACACACAGAGAAGGGAAATACAAAGGTAAGGTATGTAACTCACATGTGTGTGTTGGCATGTAGCAGATGTTCCTGAAGAGTACTCTACACACTGCAAATCATCCATGTGTGGCAGCAGTACATATCTATCTGTATCTGCACATGTGCATAGGGCAAGGGACATACTGCAACTGTTAGTGAAGGGTGGACAGATATCTGTCATTGAAGGTTGATATGTGCATATATCTATGTAGGTCATAGTGTGTGGCCTAGAAAACAGCATGCAGTGCTGATATATGTCATGTGGTGGTTAAATGCTGTGGGACTGGTTTGTCAGATCTGCTGTGTTACAGCCAGTGAGGCTTGCTAATGCTACATGGGCTGAGGACACCCACATGCATTCTGCACAACACTGTGCAATATAATCACATAACTGTACATCCCTCAACTGTCGCATAAGTGATATCCCCACCATGAAAGGTGGACTGTACATGTGCCTATATGTACATCCATGTGTACAGCAATGGATGTGTACATGTATGTGTATAGATATGCATATATATAATATATATATATATATATATATATATATATATATATATAATATATATATATATATATATATATATATATATATATATATATATATATATAGATATATAGATAGATATATATATCCATATATATATATATAGCGAGAGAGAGACGGGGTCATATGTACTGTAACAAGTGTGTGGTGACCAAGGCATGGACTGTAGACAAGTGTTGATACTGCAGTGCCATTCCTCCTTTCCAAAGCACTATACCCATTAACTACCACATAGGTAGAGATCTACCTAACAGTGAAGGTGTGATAAGGGAACATGGGACACAGGTGGACAGTAGCCTCCGCTTTGATGAAGACAGTGCCACACTACACCTGTAATCAGTCTGTGTGTTATATGTCATGACAACAGGTGTGTCATCTATAGAAATATAGGTCAGTGTTCCCCTCTACTCATCACAATGCCCTGTGTGGTATGTACTTCACATGACAACTACACCAGGTGAAAAGGCCACAGACAGACCCCCAGAAGGTAATACTGGCCGCAAACAGATGCCCTATGCAGACTGACTCACAAAACCACATCTACACTGTATTGCATACTGGCCACACAGAGGTGACCTCAGCCAGACATACAGAGGTATGTCACACCCATAGCTGGGTGACAACCACCATGGCAACATATCACAATCCCTCCAGGATACACGCTCTAGGGCCCTAAACCTTGTCAGCTCACTAAACAGCACATGCTGGAGGGATAGGTTCCCATCTCAGAGATATGCCATACACTGGAATAGACCACCTAGCAATAGCAAACAAGGCTCCTCATTAGCAGTTGTCATACATACCCCTGATGACTGTGTGGGAGATTGGTAATACACCCCAAGAAACACCCCTGTGGTTCTGGTTGGCAGGGGCAAGGGAAATCAAAGTACATGTGTGTCAAAGGCCAGTGTAGCATATGGCTAGGCTGCCATAGGCCCTAGGGCCAACAGCATATTACTTACCTATGACACTATGCACTCACACATGTACTCAATGCAATACCTGCTATGTGAGGTTGAATAAGTGTAACGCTGAATGTGTGCAAGGTCTGTAAAGGTGTGATAGCTTAGTGTGAAGTTGTATCTGACATGGTAGTGTCTATCCTAGCTATGAGGACAGCAAATGATGTGTAAAGTACTGTTAGGCAGACATAGTAGTATGGCATATGATGTGACATAGTTCCTTGTTGATGAATGTGGTGTGTCATTGTAGGCTAAAGCAATACATGTATGCGTAGTGAGTGGTACTGCTGGTGAATCCAACTCCCATATGAACTGTAGTACTACCTGAAGCTGTAGGCCTAAACAGCAAAGTATGGTGTGTGTTCACATTGCTTGGAAACACTGCCATGTGTGTTTCCTGTAGTCTGCACAGAAGACAAAACTCAGACATAAGGGTGTGTAAGTAGTGGCACACTGTACTGTATGGTACACAGGTAATGCTCATCTGTGTTGGCATACAGTGGTGTGTTGTATGTTTGTCTGATGTGTGTGTAATCATGCCTGTACAATGGCTGCAATCATATGTGTAAGTGTGTAGCCAGCAACATATATACTCTGTTACAGCAGTATGACACCTATAGTAACAACTGTACACATCTGTTAGGCAGGTCTATGGCATCAATGACTAGGGTGGTTGACTGGTACTACTGTACCTGTACTTTACATCCATTGCAATGGATGACATCTCTGTTTGTGCATTGGTGTGATATACACCCCTGTCTTGAGGTTGTGCAATGTGTCACAAACAGTGTGTCGGGTACTGTTGTATAGTGGTGTGATATATAGAGTGTGCCAGGCACTGTTAGTTAGTTGTGGCCTGAGAACCAATAAGTGGTATTGAACGTGTGTAACCTCTGACAGACAATAGGATGGTATATATGTCAGTAAAGTGATATCTGTGGTTAAAGGTGTAAAGTGTGCCACAGGACTCGCTCACACATATTGGTCATATCTTTTTCAGCCAGATGGCCCACCAACACAATCCATCATACACAGCGGATGAGGAAGAGGTGATACTACAAAGCCTATTGCAGCAGTACATGATGCTGCTCTCCAGAAGCAGCCAGCACCAGCAGGAGTGGACTGCACTGTGGCAGGAACTTGTTTGTCGGGTAAATGACATAGGCATGCATAACCGGACATATGAGCAGGTACGCCATCACTGCAGTGATTTAATTAGACATGTCCAGCGGAGTGCGTCTGATATCCAAAGACAACAGCTTGCCACAGGCGGTGGGGTGGCCATTCACCCCCCCCCTCACCAGAGTGGAGGAGCTGCTCCTAAGCTTGGTGGCTCCTGGACAACATCAACCTCTGACATGTGTTGTCATGGAGGCTGGAGCCACCCAGCACATCCACCTAGAGCAAGCAGGTAACATGCCCTATCTGTAGATGACAGTTAACTGTATTGTTAGATTATGTCTACGTGAGATGTGTACTGTGTGTTTAGCAGTTCTGCTGCCTAGTGTTGTGCAATACTGATATTTCGAATAATATCTCTACACCTGTGACTATTGACTGTTGTTATACTGCAGTTTAGCATACCCACTGTAGCAATGCCACAGTTGTGGCCACTGATGAACTCTCTCATATTCTCATAGGGCCCTCTGGTGTGACAGCAGGACAGCCGATCCATGCTGGTGAGTGTGTTATAACTGCAATGTTTCTAATAAAATATGCATGTCACAGGTGAGGTGTAGGCCATGTACACGTAACACACCTACACATAATGCATGCCATGCATGTTTGCTGTAAGACGTTGCACAGCTCAGTAATGTCAGTAGCTGCCTCACTGACATGCAATACACTGAGCATAAGCCACAGTTGTGGCAACCCCGTACTGCACATTGGATAGGCATAGTTGCAACACCTGTACACAACATAACACGTTTATCATACGCAGTACACAAAGACATGCTACATATGGCATAACCACATACCCGCTGTAAGGTCACATCTCAGTATCCCACATGTCATCTACACACACATGATGTACCTCGGGGTAGAGGCCTATCATGGGGCTGTGCAACACTTTTCAACACATAGCACAGTCATGTTAGGCAATGCTCCCTATTGGGCACCTCATACACCCATGTACAAAGTGGCTGTGTAATAGTGAACGTAGTCACGGCAGTGCAGTTCAGGTACAGCATGCCAGGCTGTGGTCTGTCACACAGTAGTAGCCATGAGTGACCACAAGATGCATGATGATGATGATGATGGCACATGGTAGTACACCCCATCCAGTTACAGTGACCACAGTACTACACATAGCGGTCTTTGCTTTGCACCTCATTGTTGTGTGTGTGCAAACATATGCACCTATACACAATATGCATAGCATGTTGTGTGTGTGCTTACATATGCCAGTTTACACAATATGCACAGCTGTCACCATCTGTACAAAGAGTCACATATATGTCCTGGAATGCTATTGGGTGTATAGGTCACATGACACACATTGGGTATGTGTGGTGTTTAATGTTGCAGTCGTGTAGCATGCCATATCATGGCTGACACCGACATATCTGCAATATGTCCCACACTCACCATAACCACTGTACAATGGCCATGTTGAGCATTGGGATTCCTTCACGTCTACATGCACCACTCATCCCATGTCTGTACATTGCATGCATTTGCTACACCTGTGCCCACTATTATTTGCTATGGACACAGACACTGTAAGCAGACATGGCAATCTATGTGTCACACAGATAACACATGCAGCCATGGTATGTATACCATTGAGTGATGGTGCACAGGAAATTGCAGAGCAGATAATACTTGCACAGCAATGTTGTGTCCATGTACACATTGTGTTCCAGGGTGTAGACAATCACTGATCAACTACACACATGCATAACAGCCATGTATAATGTCATTAAATAGGGCCATCTACACTTGCACTGCATGGTCTTGAGCAACACATATTCTGCATGCTGACACGTGTGAGGTGACTGTTTGCCTTGTGATACTGTCACCCACCTTCACCCACTATTGTGTATGTGTTGGATTGCTGGTGTGTGTGTGTGTGTGCGTGTATGTGCTGTGGTGAGCAGTGTATTTGTGTTCATGTGTGCATGTGTTCATGTGTGCATGTGTGCATGTGTGCATGTGTGCATGTGTTCATGTGTGCATGTGTGCATGTGTTCATGTGTGCATGTGTGCTAACATCATGTACAGATTGTGAAGTGTGTTTCCTGTCTTCCTTCCATAGGTGCTGAGTTAGGGATGTCTGAATACAGCAGGGAACCTGATGTCACTGCCACTAATAGTGGAGATGATGAGTCATGTATTGTGGCACAGAAAGGTCTGTCAGGGACTGTCGTTGGTCCACCAATCGACAGTACACAGCGTTCAACCCCATCTATGTGCACACTCATACTGACAATACATCCTTCATCACCAATGGCCTTAGCTGAGGGACAGCATACAGTCGGCATTGACCAGGAGAGTGTGGTACCCATGGCACATGCATCCCCTCACAACAGCCATAGCTGGATTACTGGAACGGTACCACATAGGCAGATGTCCAGGGGCTCTCGGGGGAGCACCACTGGTCGTATTGCCCCTGGCAGATGTGCCCCCAGAGGTATTATAACCTCCAGTATGTTCCGGGCTGTAATGCAGGCACAGGCACGTATGGAATGGTACACCCGACAGGGACTAAGGGCACAGAGGGCCCATTACACTGCTATCAATGACAGCATCCATGACCTTGCCGGTGCCATCCGGAATTACACTGAGGTCATTGATAGACATTGGAGGGAGACATTAGATGTCCTCCACGATGTGTTAGCCATGAGCCAGGACCATGTGGGATGGATGGGAAGCCGACACAGATGCATGTCAGCAACAGCATCAGCTGGAAGTTGTCGCAGATGGACCACGGATCACAGCCGCTCCCGTAGTTGCAGTACCAGCCCCAGCAATGCTGGGGCTGGCCTGTCCATTGACCATCCTACTAAACCACGTGCAAGTGGCACTGGCCAGTCCCAGCAGGGACATGGGTCCAGTCATCATACCTTTGCCTCTAATGATAGCACCCAGTCAGGGTTGGTACCCTATACTGCCCGTAGCACCCCTGCCAGGCACAGGTACCATGTGCATGGCCAGAGACAGTGATCTGTGTGGCCTAGCAGGTACAGTCTGTGGCTGTCCCACAACTGCCCGTATATGGCAGCCACATGGTGGAGTTGTGTGCATGCAGATACACACACATTAACCAAACAACTAGGGCTCACACATACACACACACACATTACATCAACATTGGCCCATGCTGTACTGTTGTCCCTCACAAACACACACACACACACACACACACACACACACACACACACACACACACACACACACACACACACACACACACACACACACACACAGACATGTCAATTGGATGGGTCAATGTCGGGCTCTGGCAAACCAACAACACACCCTGGTGCATATGATGACACCTGTGCCACCTCCTGTCATCTGTAACATTGATGCAGGACTAGGCTAACATGGTTCTGATGCACAGGGTGACATTATAGCAGTGTAGCAATAGTAGCAAGTTGCCAACAGGAAAGTGTACTGATATCCTTGTAGGTATATCTGAGCAGGCATTATGCATCACAGCTCTGATAGTCATTGTAGCATTGTGTACACCAGTGTTAGGTCTGAATATGTATTGTCCACCCATGTGCCACTTGGCTGAATTGTACAGTGTTGCCAGCATGTGTTAGTGAGTGGACAGTACGTGTGTGATGTGTGCATTACAAATTAGCAGATGCCCATCTGTGAACATGGTGTGTGCGCACTGTCTGCATGTATGTGCATAGTGGACATGTGGGATGTGCAACATACCCTGTTGTACATATTGTTAACATCTCATGGTATCTTTCGATGGCCAGTATGCATTCTACTACAGATATGTACTAACATAGGTACACATGTGTGTATGACATGGGTTGACACTATGCTGTGGGTGATACTGTTAATATCTGTCAATGATCTGCAGTCTGGTAGTATACACCACCTCAACAGCATGACTATAACCAATCATTAGATGATGTCCTGACAAATGACACACAGCTGTAGGGAACTCAGTAACAGTTGGATCCTTCCGGTACTATACTATAACAGTAGCCAGTGGTATTGACCGCCACACATTCCTGGGACCACACCTGTGTGGCATATAGCCCTCTTAGGTACATGCAAACAGACTAGGGATATGTCCATCCACATCTGAAAATGCATGCATTGGCCTACACTGCATTCCCTGGATGGGACGCATATCCTACACAAGGGTATCATACAGACAGATACCTGTTGTCCAATACATGCTGTATAGTTGTAAGCCGACTCTGGCATAGTCATCCACATTTACTAGACATACTATCCTGACAGTACCACATAGGTGGTAGCCCTCAACATGTATGTTGGGTACCAATGTGTACAGACAGACACGTGTTATGTCATCTGTCCCTTGGTATCCACATATCCATAGGTATTGTGGGGTCCATCTGTGTTTCACATAACACATTAGGGGCCTGCATACATATCCACAGGGCTGCTGTACACCTATAATGACTGTCCATTACTGCCAGTTGTTGTTGTGTATGAACATGTCTGACATATACCCCAGGCAATTACCCTCACTCACAGTAGCCTATAGTACATGTCATGGGTGTGTGTGGCACAGATGACATTGGCCACGGATCACTAAAGTGGCCAGGCTTGTCGCATACATACATATGTGACCTATGATCTGAGAAGCAGTGGCACAATCTGTTGAAGGAAACAAATGTATTCATGTGGTATGCAGGCTTCACACCTATGTACTGATTGAGGTCACATGTACACATATTTATTTGCCACGCAGATACCCGATGTGTGCAATGCACATACTGTTTTAATCATATGTCATACCGTAGTAAAAGCAAAACCCACACTGCATTGACCACCTGTGGCATGCACAAACACACTCAGCATTTGCAGAATTCAAACCCCTACCTAACTACGTTATGATACTAAAGAGATATGCGTTAACACAGCGTGCTATATGCTTTATTGGGTGGTTTTTGTTCTCCTGATATATTTGTAGGATGCTGACATCATCAGACATTCCAAAGAGGGATGTGCCTCTTTTAATGTGTTTTCCCAGTCTCCAAAAAGGCTACTCCTCTCAAAGGAAATCACTCACGTACACCCCCCCCCACACACACATTAACAGAATTCAAGCCTCTACCTAACTATGTTATGATACTAGAGAGATACGCATTAACCCAGTGCACTATATGCTTTACTGGGTGGTTTCTGTTCTCCTGATATATTTGTAGGATGCTGACATCATCAGACATTCCAAAGAGAGATGTACGTCTTTTAATGTGTTTTCCCAGTCTCCAAAATGGCTACTCCTCTCAAAGGAAATCATACACACACACACACACACACACACACTGTCAGCATTCAAACCCCTATCTAATTATGTTATGATACTAGAGAGATACATATTAACATAGCACACTATATGCTTTACTGGGTGGTTTTTGTTCTCCTGATATATTTGTAGGATGCTGACATAATCGACATTCCAAACAGGGATGTACCTCTTTTAATGTGTTTTCTCAGTCTCCAAAAAGGCTACACCTCTCAAAGGAAATCACACACATACCCCCCACACACATAATGTGTATCAGCACTTGTAGGATTCAAACCCCTACCTAACTATGCTACGATACTAGAAAGATATGCATTAACATGGCTCGCTATATGCTTTACTGGGTGGGTTCTGTTCTCCTTGAATATTTGTAGGATGCTGACATCATCAGACATTCCAAAAAGGGATGCACCTCTTTTAATGTGTTTTCCCAGTCTCCAAACAGGCTACTCCCCTCAAAGGAAATCATAGACATACACCCCCCCCAGACACACACACTGTCAGCACTTGCAGGATTCAAACCCCTATCTAACTATATTATGACACTAGAGACATACGCATTAACACAGCACGCTATATGCTTTATTGGGTGGCTTTTGTTCTCCTGGTATATTTGTAGGATGCTGACATCATCAGACTGGACATGGTAATGTGTGTGCACTTTCTTTTATGCAATCCCAGGAATGATCCATTTGGGTCGGCAGGTATCAACAGCTTGAACAGGACCCTGTGAGTCGCACCTTGTGTGATCTATCTGTGGACACATTGACATCCCTTCATATGTCAACACATATCTATGCACAGATTGTTGGTTTTGTGGATACGACATGTGTCTGTGATGTTGATGAAGAGCCATGCAAAGTCTATGTGGGACATGTGTAGCTCTGTTCAGTGATGTATGTCCTGGGTGGCTGCCTTGCAAACGGTGTAGCATGTTTGGGAACCATGATCTGCACATGAACATACCACAGTTGGTAGTGTTGTGTGTTTGTCAGCTTCCAATAGTTCTGTTTATGACTTCAGCCATGATGCACTCCATGGCCTTGCAGATCAGACTTTATAGGCTTACTGGACTATACTTCCCATGGTGTGTTGTGCACCCACACTTGTAGGGAATGCCATATGTTGCTGTAACACATTCGACGGTTCCAGACCCTGTGGAGTGGGTGAGGCTCAACAGACTGTTCAGGTGTAGGGTCTGTTTGTTCTGTAGTGCATGCATGACACATATTGGGAAACACTGTAATCCAATTGCTGCCATGCTTTTGGCTTTGGTGGGAGCTGATCAGCCATTCTACACGTGATATCTCCTGGTATGATGTCAGGGACTATCGTCAGTGGGAGGTGGGTATGTATATATGGGCCTGTCTGACAGGATGTCGGCATTGTCAGTAAGGTACAGTTGGCCCTGACTCAGGACATATATGAGTGTACATTACTATTTATGACATAGCTGAAGGACATGTCATGATTCTCAGTCTGGACTCCTTCTCAGCTACTCTTTACAAAACACCAACAAACCTGAGCACTAATCCCGGTTATACTGTTTTACACACTTAACACCCTAGTGATCCTTTGTGATCAGGCTACAGAAGTATGTCATCATAATATACTGGCATGTCCAGGGGTCGGTTTCGTGTGTACTCTCCAGTCCAGCTAGTGAATATTGTGGTTATGACACAATGTCACATCTGCCTCATGTACACAGACAACCCTCTCCTCCTCCCAACACATTCAGATATATGTGAAAGATGCAACAATACTGACATACAGGAGGCTGAGCTCTCTCAACCCATGACTGGCATGGTCTATCAGGTGGTGAAGGTGACCACACACACCACATATCAGTCTCACATACACTGATAGCGACAGCAATCAAACCACATTATCACACATACACATACTCAGAGGCTCTACATACACTCTGCCTAAGCAGCAGAGACCTCCAAAGCAGACACACAAACAACTGCTACCCCACTACAATACCCACATATCACATAGTTCACAATGTCAGTGTGCCAGACAGTCACTGCCCTTCGGGCTAAACAACACACCTGATACACTTGTAATAGGTGACACTTAATGTCAGACACACTGACATCCCACTCACCAGGCCAAACAAGGGAATAGTCACTTTGAGCTGTCTATCAGGTGCCAGGATCTGCCACATAGCACATGCACTCAGGTCACTCCAAAGCAAGTCCAGGACTGGCTCCATCATTGTCCATGCTGGTGAGTACAACCTCAGACGTTCCTCCCTGGACCACATGACATGATACATAGAGGAACTCTCTGATCATGTAGCCCAGGCCAGTATGACCCTGACCTTGTCTAGCATCTTACACTCACCAAGTATGATGTCTCAGTATACCAACAAACTGATCATGTTTAACAGTTGGCTAACATATTGGTGTTATTCAAAGGGGATACAGTGTCTGTCAGCCTGGGGTGACATGCTCGACATGCCACATAGCTTCCCTATGGACATTTTGCACCTGTCACCCTTGGACTTTTGAATACTGGCTAAGGCACTTGCTGCCACCATACTGCCTTATTTAAGCAGGGCTCAAAAGACAGACCCACCTCCATAGACATTACAGAGTACATGACACTGAGGGTAATGCTGCTCAACACCAGATGTATTACCCTCAAATTGACCACACTCAGGAATCACCTCAGTATGGAGAATAGTAATATCTGTACACTAACAGACACATGTTTCAGGCTCCCACATGCACACCAGCACTACAAGGTCATATTTCGTACCATGCTTTCTGACCACATAACTCGGAATGGCCAACACAAATAGGGGGAGTATCCATATAAATCACAGATACACATACCTCCGGGTTGGTAGCACTGCACAAAGCATCACAGACCATACATATGCACCTAACATTGTGCAAATCTGCCTTTTGGTTTGTTGCCTGCTACAGACCACACTCACAAACTCAGTAACCACACTCGGCTTTCCGGGGAACACTGGACAATATGACGGTCTCCCCAAACACCATTATATTGGGTGACATCAAATACACACACATTGACTGGGGATAGTACTCAGGCCCCAAACACCCTCACCCAACAGTTGCTACAATTTGTATACTCATATGCTATGGCACAACCGGTCACCACACCCACAAGAGGGAACAACATATTGGACATGATCATCACCAACATGGGGACTCTATGTTCCACACCTGCGATATACCCCTCATTGGTAAGGACAGAACATACTTTATCTCACTGGACATCCATATCCCATCCCCACACCCATCCTGGGTAATCTTGCTGAACTTCCCAAAAGCAAACGTCACACTTCTCCATACCACGGTGGTATCCTTCAGAGACCCTGGGTCAGTGGTAAGTATGGCTCAGACTGCTGAATCCTTTACATACATGTTCTATGGATACCTAGTGGACTGCATGAATCGTGCTATCCAAAATAACACTGGACTCACTCCTCCAATGGCAGGGACCTGTCTGGTGGACCCTGGCCATTAATACGCTATACAACAAAAGGAGGAAGCTGCTACATGATAGAGCACAATCCCAGACAGGGAAGGCATCTGTGATCTGTACTAGCAGACAGCTACAATCACTCGTGTATTTATGTCAGGCCCGCTTCTAACGGACAATTGCACCAGACACATCGGACAATCACAAGGCCTTCTTCAGTTAATTCAGGTACCTGGCAGGACACTCACTGATATGCTGTGTGTTACTGCATACTGACTGAACATACCCTGAACCCACAGACATTGCCAACATTCTAGCAAACAGGTTCAGTGCAGATGTCTCCCCCCATCCCCCCTAAGGAGGTCCTGTCCATCCCAACAGAGTGTAACCTCTATGACATCACGAATAAACAGGTGAGTGCTGCCCTCCCCACAGTGGACAACACAGCATCAATGGGACCAGACAGTGTCCCGGCCTGTGTCGTACATGGCCTTCATGACAGACATAACCCTCACATTATGTCACTGTTCGATATCAGGGTTACTGCAGGATTTGTACCCACAGAATGGTAGCAATAGTGGTCCCGCTCCACTGAATACTGCCACAACAGACCACAGACAATATCGGCCTATAAGGCTAACTAGCCTGTTCTGCAAAGCTATGGAACGTATTGTAATGGGACTCATGCACATAGACATGGGAAACCTACAGATACTGGGTCCTACACATTACAGCATTGTTGTGGGCAGATCTTGCCTGTTGGACCTGTTTATATTCTTTAAACAATTACCAGGTCCATCAGTGTTGGGACGGTTGTCCACACAGCCTGCCTGGACCTTGCACAACCCTTCAACACAATACCCCACACGGCCATTATGCATAGGCTCACCGGCATCAATATCGACACATATCTCACACGATGGATTGCTACCTGGATCAGGGATAGCACCTACATGCTCAGTGTTGCAGGTGCCATGTCTGACTATACACCAGTTACACATGGCATCCCACAAGGCTCAGTCCTGGGACCTCTCTTGTTCAGTATATATTTGTGTGACGTACAGGCTATCACAGGAGGGATATGGCTGCCCATGTTCACAGATGATTGCAAACTGGGTGCCATAATCAACTCTCCAGCTGGCACATGCAGACTCATACAGGGTCTCATAGAGATAGGATGACTGGTGCCTGAGCCATGGCCTACGGCTATATGCCATTAGTTGCATAGTCATCCCCTTTGAGAATGACAACATGCCCACACATTACCACATAGATAGTAATCCATTACATACGGTAGTAGTTGTTACAGGTTTGGGGACACGACCTGTTTGTACTCTCGCCTTTGACAATCACATTGCCAAAGTGGTTAGACAGTACTTCTACATAGTCTACCATATCCCACATGGTTTCACATGTTGATCACGTGTGGTCATTGTGCCCCTATACTCATCCCGACCATGCTTGGTTACTATGCCACATTTGGGATGTACCTTACCCGACACCTGCAGCAACTGTAATGGCCACAAATGTTACTCATCAAGCAGATGTAGGGACTCACACGGATGCCCTGCATAGTTCAGATACAGTAACTCCAGCTCTACTCAGTCACTTACCACCTACACGGATGTGTTGTGTGCCTGTAGTTTAAGGCAATATCTGACCCAGAATTAATGGACATGCTCCACCTCAGGATATCCAACTCCCTTGGAGCTACACACTCCAGGGACATATACCTCAGCACAGATGTTAATAGGACATGCTGGGGGGACAGATTATTATCTGAAAGGCTCCACTCACTGCGGAGTGTAGTCCCAGTTTTGCATAAGCAGAGCCACCCACTGACCACCTACAGGTGACATCTTGACAAGTGGATGGGTGATCGTATGTGTACCCATGGGATATCTTTTGAGTCCCTGCTAGACAGAGGCACAATACACTAAATGTAAATGGGCTATCTTGTGTGACCTACTATTCACGGGCACAGTGTTTTGATTTGACTGGGTTGCAGCAGCCAAACGCAATCTGGCTATGCTTGCACATGCCCTAGGGCAGATAGCCTAGTATCAACCTCTGAACCTATGATAATGTTCATGATGCACAATGTTTATTGCTGATACTGTTTGCAGGTTTTTATCATCTTTGCCTTCCCACTTTCTATAAACCGCTTAGGTATCTGCAGAACATATTTGATTATGACAGGGTTCCACTATATTATATACGTGTCTGTTGTCATATAAGTGTGTGCACAGGGCAGATTGCTGGATAGTGAGAGGTTCCTGGGTTAACACATGAAACTGCCTGATATGTGTGGCCCACTGCTGTACTCCAACATGGTCTAAGTGTGTGAGCATGCCCAGTTCAGACTGTCAGTGTTCTGTTGCCTGACATTTGTCTCGTGTATTCAAGTGTGTGAGCATGCCCAGTGTGACCTTTCAGTATGTTGCTGTCTGAGGTCCACTACATTTGTTGATGTATGTGTACATGTCCAATATTAACATTTCTACTGTGTGTGTTAAAAGTCAGGTTCTGTTCTTACTGCAGGACTCACCTTTGTGTCATAACTTGACATGGATTATGCTGTGCCTGCAGGGTTACCATGGAATACTTTGCATAGACTTATCAACATTTCTTCATACAGGTTAACCACTGCAATACTGTCATGGTTTAGTGGTTCAGTACTATGACTATAGTGCACAGTATCCTGGGTTTAAAGCCCATTACCGCTTATATTTTCATACTGAGCAGACCAGACTGCTTAAGGGCCAGTAGAGCAACTATGAGCATGTTGGCTTTTGTTCAGCTATTCCCTACTTAGACCCAGCTTGTCCAACATTGCCCAATATTAACCATCATTACTGGACGTTGGCCAATATTACTCAACATTGACCAAATTTGTACTAGTTGGTGTGTGCGATTTTGTTTACATATACTACATGGTGGTAAATGCTGTTTAGCACTGCTTTATATTGCTTAACACATGGCAATCATGCCTCAGGTGTTGATGCAGGGCTGCCTATGTCGGATGCACATACTATACTCCCTATACATGTTTGAAAGCAGGTAGTGTCAACGTAGGCATCCCTTTTACTATATGTGCAGGTCAGAGAGAGGTATCATTTCCAGAGTTCCTACTGAGCCAGTGTATGTGCTATGCGTTGCCTCTTTGCCAAGGCCAAAGCATACTCGGCACACCTCCTTTTGCCTACTGGGGCAGGCTCAGGTTGTTCCTCCTCCGAGTCACACTCTGCCTGTGATGGCCTTGGCAATGGCGGGGGGCTGTTTGGCCCGGGCCTATGCTGGTCCTGCTGCAGCTGTTTTCACAGGATCATATTATGTAGCATAGCACATACCATGACAATTTGGTTACATGTAGTTGGTGAGTACTGCAAGGCTCCACCAGATGTGTCCAGGCACCGAAAGTGTGACTTGAGCAGCCCAAACACACGCTCGATTACATTTCGTGTTTGTTCATGTGCCTCATTATGGCATTCCTGTTCAGGTGTGTGTGTGTTCTGATGGGTGTCATGAGCCACGGCTCCAGTGCATAGCCAGCATCCCCCACTAGGTGACCATGTGGGATGTCCCCACTGGCAAATGTCTGGTACAGCTGCATCAGATGCCAGTTATAGGAATCATGGTAGCTTCCAGGGCAGCCAGCACACACATTCAGTATTATGCCCTGGGCATCACACACGACCTGGCAGTTGATGGAGGGGAAGCCCTTGCGGTTGAAGTAGACCCTACCCCGCTCACCGGCTGTTGCCTTGATGCATATGTGCATGCAGTCTATTGCACCCACTACCTCAGGGTATTCCGCTATTTGCTGGAAGAGACGCATATTGCTGGCCAATACCTCACGGGAATCGGGGAAGTATACATGATCATCGACATGTGCTGACATGGCATCCAGGAACTGGTGCAGTACCCTGGATGCTGATGCCTGTGATATCCCCATCATATCACCAGTTGGTCTCTGGAAGGTACCTGTTGCTAATATTCTTAGGCCAACACATACCTTAGTTTCCACTGGGATGGATTCCCCTCTGTTGGTTCTGTGTGTGAGGCGTGGCCTGCACAGCTCAACAATTTGCTGCAAGAGGCCTCTGTCCACTCTATAGCGCTCCACTATCTCCAGCTCATGTAGCCCTTGGTAGGTTACCCTGGGCCTGTACACTCCTCTCTGTCTCCTCACTGTGGGTTGTCCAGCAGCATTTGCATTATCACTACCCTCAGCATGTTGCATATGTCGCTTTATAACAGCAATGGCAGCCCCTAACATTTTTTGTCTCAGTACAGCTTTTTCAGTTTTCACTTCTATTAGCTTACTGCAGAGTTGCAGTGTCTCTTGACAGAAACATAATGGACTGTTGTTTTCAGAGTTTTAAGTGCTTGGCTGGGCTGGGCTAGTGTTCTGCCTGGGTAATTGCCTGATTCTGATTGTTTTCACCTGCTAGCTCTGCTAGAACTCCCTGGTAACTTCCCTACTATTTGGTGTGCTTCCTTTTTCCTTTCTGTTTCCTGAGGAGGGAGTGCCATGCACACAAGCGCAAACACGCGCAAAGCAGCTCACATGCACGCACACATGCTTACAAGGACTAAAACTTGCGTATTCTTGTTAAAACGCGTGCACACTGGCGCAAACGCACTTACAACTGTTTACACAGCTTTACATATGCTTACTCAAGCTTACACGCATGCACACACGCTAACACGCGCGCACACTGTCTTACTCAGGTTTACTGGCACGGACACGTGCGCATGCATGCTCAGCAAGAAACTTTGGTGTTATCCACGGCATACACCTTCCATTTCTTGACTTTACCTAGCCTACCTGTTGACACACCTCTTTCAATAATATGTAGTTGTCAGCTGACACATGACACTTTGCTCCAATGAGCTTCACTCCTTTCATACATACCCCCCTCGTGATGTCACCTATCTTCTACTCTGTTACTCCCCTTATCCTACTCCTACACTCTAATGACTGTGCTCGTTTCCTATGTAAACTTGTGATTCACTATCCTAACTCTCATTTGCATAGGATTGCCTACTAATGCTTGGTTACATCTCTTAGACTGAGCTTCCCCCCTTAGCAACCTCTACTCGGTGGCCATGTTGTCTTCAGCCTGCCATTCACTGGCATTGTAAATTCATTTTAGCTATAACATCCACATTTGTGGTTCTTAATTATTAATTTTCTGTTTTTTAGGGTGCAGCGCGTTTGCGCGGCGCTGCACTACAGTTAAACCTAGGAGATTGGGATGAAAATTGCCAATGGCCGTATTTTTGGCCATTGGCATGCTTCCTCCTGTAAATGCATGCTTTTTTGCAGCTGTCACGGCTACGTTTTGCTATTTGCTGAACCATACCCAGTTATCAACTAAGTACATTTCTGCAAATAAGACTACTCCTACTCGGACAGGTTTGGGTTTCCTGGATCGCAAATTTACCTCTTTTGCATAGCTTTCACCTGCAGTTGAGGTAATTTGCATATCCAAGCCCTGTCTGTGTAGGACTAGTTTGGAGAGCTCAGTTGCACGCCCCTTCCGGCTGTTCCTGGATCGCTCGGCGGACATGTTGGCTGCATGGAGTCTTACTCTACTCTTAGACTCTGTGCAAGCCTTCGTGAATCCAGCCCAATATATATATATATATATATATATATATATATATATATATATATATATATATATCATGTTATTCTTGGCATCTTGATTTTAAAGTCGAGTGTTTTAAGAGACTATGGAATTTTTTAATTCATGGAGTACATTTAGTTATCTTGAAAACATCCCAAGTGCACCAGTATATTCACTATCAATATATTATATAACTGACTCCCTGTCTCAATCATAGCAGTAGGTTTGACTACATGTTTATATTTGGAGGGATTAATAATTTAAACAACTATAAGTGAACTGGGTAAATAAATCTAGTAATTAACTGGTACTTGTCTATGCAATGCATTTTTTAATTCCTAATTATGAAATTATGTGGCTGGTGTGTGTGGAAGGAGGCAATGTTGATGGACTCAAAATTCTTTCTGTGATATAATATGCTACTGCTAATTAAAGAATTTTTTTCTATCCGTAGTGACTGCCCAGATATTTCCTTTAGTTAACAAAGGCCACTAAGGTCAAAACTTATAGGCAGTCTATCTTTAAGGTCATGTGTTCAACGTTGTCCTTTCTTCCAGTCTCTGAAGCACAAGTAACCACAATTCTAATATAACTTCATGACTGTTGACGTGATCAGCCTTTTATGCATCTGCCTGTGCTAGAAATATCACCCTAAAATGTTTTTAACTATAAAAATGCTTAGTCTCCATAAAATGTAGTTGTTGTATTTCCTGCTCCATGTGTAAATGTCTTTTCTCTAGCATTTGTAGTTTGTAACAAAGGCACCATTTGACACAAATCTTCAGAAATACATTCTCCGTGGACAAATAACCTGTGTTTATATGCGCATTTCTTCATTCTGAGTCATGACACAACTCTGCCCTAAAAATAACATTTTAATAAGTGTTTATAACCTTCCTTTTCTCAAAGACTCAGCTAATAAAAAAATTCCTGTGCACTAATTGCATTCAGGAGCAAGGTTGCAGTCAATAGGTAACATGATAGTAATAAACCAGAAACATTCAAAACTTTTTGTAGATAAATGGCTCCATCTTGTGACCATTATTGGAAACTACTGCCAGCAAAAGGAAAAAATGATATTGAGACATGATTTTTAGTTAGTAAAAGTTACCTTACTTTTACACTATCTGTTTTAACTGGTCTGTAAAGATGAACCTTTACCAATTTAGGTGTCAAGTCTAATCTATATTTTGGCATGTTGTAGGTTACTAAATACTAATAAGGATTATGTCAACTGTTTATATTACTTCTTAATGAAAAAATATAACAGATAAAACATGAAGTAATAATTGTATTTATTTTTCTTTGACCCATAATGACTGCTAAGTTTCCAGCCAAATACAAGGCTACTATGGAATAGGTATTTTTTTTCATCAAACTAAAGATTCATAGTTTAATATTCTGGACTAGAAATCTGAACAGGCATAGCACCGTACATTTAGTTCTTTCTTTTTTAGCTATATATTTTGAACTAGATTAGTGTTTTCCTTTTCCATGACTGATCACAGAGCATAAATTAAGTAGTATGCAACTGAGGATTTTTTTCACATATTTGCTGACATACTACATTGAACAAATTGTTCTTTTTGTGAGCACCCAAGGAGCACTGTTTGGATATGTAGCTTGCTCAGTCATATAGTAGGCAAGTGACGGTGGAAAGAATCAAACCCTATACCCAGGGTGTAGGGAGCAGCTTATTAACAGCTTAAAGGTTTAGTTCTTTTTGCTAACTGATGATGGAATTAGAACTCTTTAAGCTGTATGTGTGTATGTATGTGACCACATTGGTATTCAGAATTATGCCTCTACCAGTGCAGGCCTGCACATAAACTAGTATGTCATGCTGTCTACCTTTTGACAACAACAATATCTGAATAGTTTAAGTAATAATCTGCCTTTATAACAACTTAAAATGGCATCTTGGTGACCTGCAGTATCAGTCTTATTTTCTTTTATTTCACATATTTGATGATTTTCTTGTTAGCTGGTCAGTCTCACCTTCTCGTCCACATTATAGCATCTGGTTTAGGGTTTCTCCCTAATGTTTTTACTGCATTCACTTTAGTTTAAGACAATTGTGGCAATGTTAAATATAGGCTAATATAACTTAGCTAATAGTTCCTTAGTTTATGCTATCCAGTTAATATGAGCAGATACAGGATAATACAACAACATGAAACAGGAAAGAGAAAATGTTAGGTTTATATGAAATATTTTGCATGAATACTGCCATATAAACTGACAAATGCAGTTCTTTGCCAGTGAGTTGTCTTGCAGCTGATGCTTAAAAACAGCTTTGTTACATTAACATTAATGCAAATAGGATGGCTCAGTGCAGTAAATGAACAACTTCCACATGGTGACTTGTGTTGGCTAGTATTCTGACTGACAAGTTAAATGTAGTGGGAGATCAAATGGCTGAAGGTCATCTCTTATTTCTCAGGGTAGGTTTGACGCTGATGCACTGCCTGGCCTTTCTGCTGAGGGAGACTATGAGGATAGAAGCATGCAGGAAACAGTTATGGAGGGCACCAGCAGATACCAACAGTGGGGCACATTGTGGAGACATAAAAACATTATCTGCATTAACCTTACTACATACAGTGTAGCTGTGCAGATATAGCCATGGAAAAAAAAAAAAAATTAATAGGTGAAATCAGTAGTGTTCTTAAGTAAACCTCCTTTACTTCATATTGTCTCCAGTTTATTTTCTAGGAGCTCAGCAAAGTTTGGAGTCCTACACTGCATTCCTGAAGTGTTTTGCTTTGATCTAGTACCATCCAGGCAAAGTTAAGTACCTTTGATTGCTAAATCGCAATTAAGGTATTTTGAGTGATTGCTGCTGTTTCCTGCTTGTATGTGTGTATTTCACTGATTTGTTGTTTTGTGTGTGTGTAAAAAATGCTCTTCCTCTCACTGTTACTGCTATAATACTGTCTTAAAATTGCCTTCAGCAAGGGATCAGCAGCTAGTTGTTTAAGTGGTTTGTGGTAGCATTACACTTGTGGGTCTCTTCTACTGTGTTTTTACATTAGGATGACTGGATTTATTCATTTTGTGGCAGCAGATGTTTGTCTGGTCTGTCTGAGTTTGGAAATACAGAAAAGGACTCATAGTGTAGGCATTTTATTGGCCAGAGAGCTGATTAGTTAGTCTTTCTTTCTGTACTGTTATATGTGTGCATTTGCATGGGTTAGCAGTGCCCTGCTCAGTAGCAAACACAGAAGGAACATAAAACTGTACCCTTAAGCAGCAATACAGTGCAAATACCTTGTGCACCAACAAGCCTAGAGCAGCTGGTTGGAAGTCAAGTGGAAATACCTACAGATTGAGTTAAATTCAGTATAATGTAAGCATTAAAGTTAGTAGAATTTGGTACTGTTTAGCATAATCTGCTCCAATAAAGCACACATAATAACCTTCTAACCCCAATACATCACCCCCTTGTAACTCACAAATAAAGCACTGGACTGTATAGATATGCAATTTCCTAAGTTCTCTGTAGCCAGCTTGGTGGATATGGGCATCCTGAGGCAATTTAGCAATTGTCTCATGTTTACTGACAACCACTTACTCCTTAAAGAAGCAGACACAGTATGCAAGAAGTGGGTTTACACAATGACACGAGGCTAAATTCACATACAAGTGCACATCAGATTGCCAAAACCATGCACATAACCCCCACCTCACATACACATACACAGACTAACGTATGCTAAGGCACTTAAAAGCAATCTTCCTAAACAACAAAGATTATCTAGACCACCTGCTGTCAAAGCTATGCATCAGCAAGCCCAAAGACATTCACAAAAACATTTTCTATATATATTTTAATTTATACTTTATCTAGTTGTTACAGCTTAATAAAAAAAAATTGAGAAAGAAAAAAATAACACAACACCACACATACTATCACACTCAGTGGAGCCCCAAAGACAAGCAAACACACTTCCCAGGACTCTCATCATGGGGGACTCCGTTGTAAGATATACTGATTCCCCTCTAACCAAGCTGAACAAGGAGAAGATCACTGTTAGCTGCTTATCTGGAAACAGAATCTGCCAAATCACACAGACACACAAATCATTGTTCCACAGGTACCAGTATGAATCTATCATAGTCTATGTTAGTGTAAAAGACCTTAAATGTACTTCCCTGGAATATATGAAAAGAGACATTATGGAGCTGTCAGACTGTGTGTCTCGGGCTAGAATGAACCTGCCATTGAGCAGCATATTACCATCACAGAGAATGATGTCATACGAGCAAAAATTGATTTGACTTCAACAACTGGCTGTCTATCTGGTGTAATTCTAAGGGGATCCAATATTTGTCAACGTGGGAGGACATGGTTAACAGAAAATGTTGCTTTGACAAGGATGGTCTGCATCTCTCACCTGTAGGCTTGTGAATTCTGGCTAAAATTTTATCCATGCCCCATAGTGACTTTTTTAGGCAATGCCAAACTGACAAGTCTACTAACAGTAAAATCAACTCAACTGAACCTCAAGATGTTACTGCTCAGTGATAGAAGCCTAAATACAAAACTTCACTCCCACCAAGCCCTCCTCACACTCAAGAATATAGGCATCTGTGCCATTACTGAGACATGGTCTAAAGTGGCAGGGAGTACTCCGACAGTGCAAGATTTTAGTGCCTTCTACACTTTTACACCAGTAGCTGCACAGACAAGGGCTAAAGGAGGAGGTGTCTCAATATACATCAATAGCAAAAAAACTCTAGAGTGCTCAAACAGGATGATGTTACAGTATATAGATGATGGAACAATGTACTGGAATTCCTCCACATGCAGATCACTGTAGACACAATCCTGTGCCATATCCTGGCCAGCTATAGGCCACCCTCCATGTCCCAAGAAGCTCAAAATACATACTTGGATCTACTGGAGACACTTACCATCCAACCTAACACCCTGCTCATGGGAGATTTTGAGTACCCCTCTATAGACTGGGAATCCTATACAGCCTCACATCTACAGACACAGAGATTTCTGGACTTTGTAATATGAACACCATTGACCAAATAGTGAATACGCTCACTACAGGCTCCAACATACTGGACCTCATGCTTACAAATATGGGAGATCACTAATCCCCACCCCCCCCCCCAAAAAAAAATGTCTCATCCTCCCTGGTAAGGTGCAGTCATGAAACTGTCTCCTTTGAAATCAGTATCAACTCCATAATCCCATTAAAACCAGTAACAGTTAGGAACTATTCCAGGGCAAATTGCCTTTTATTAACTGATGGACTACCAAAATTCAGTGCCCCTCCAAAGCCAGAGAACACACCAGCCTATGCTGAATTGCTCTCAGAAACTCTGTACAACCATGTCAATGCCTGGATAGAGGCTGCTGTCCCTACCAGAAGTAAGCCCAGGACTACCCACAGAAACAAACTGCACTGGTGGCATCCCAAATTAAATAGGATATTCAACAAAAGGAAAAATATGGCAAAAATCAGGAAGGGTAATTCACATAAAGATAACTTTCTCATTCAAGTAAATAGGTAATTAATAGGGCTAATTAGGTCAGGCAAATCCAACTTTGAGGTTAAGATAGCCTGCCATGTGAAAGATAATCATACGGCCTTCTACAGCTATATCAGAAACCTCAAGGGCTGCACAGAGCAATGTGCTGAACTGGTGGTTAATGGTGCCACATTCACTATGGCTGGTGATATAGTGAACCTGTTAGCAGATAAATTTATTTCCAACTTTACCTCCCTCTCACCCCCACCCATCCCCTCAAACATAACCCCTCCAACTATAGCTGGGTATCATGTACTGGCTGCACTCTCTAAAGCCATGAACACAGCCTCAATGGGCCCTGATAGCATTGCAAGATACCTCCTCAATAGCCTAAAATATGATTTATCAGGACCCCTGGAGTCATTATTTAACTACAGTCTTAAAACAGATTTTGTGCCATGTGAATGGAGGACTGCAACAGTCAACCACCTTCTTAAAGGAGGACCTTCTACAGATCCTGGAAACTACAGATCCATTAGTCTGACTAATCTTATTTGCAAACCCACGGAGAGAATTACTATGGAAATTGTCAACAAAAACATAAGAGATTTCTAGACACGGGATCCTTTCCAGTTTGGCTTTGTCTAAAGAATGTCAAGCTTACTGAATCTGGTAAACTTCTTTGAAAAGGTCACTAAGTCAATGGATAAAGGGAAGGTGGTGCATACTGCCTACCTAGATCTGGCTAAAGCATTTAATACAATATTCCACTCAGACATTGTCAACAAATTAATGGAATTAGGTATAAACTTCTTTATAACATGCTGGATGGCTAGCTGGCTCACTGATAGGACTTAGGAGGTTAGAACTGGTGAGGCCACCTCCACAAAGAGACCAGTCACCGGTGGAGTCCCCCAAACCTCTGTGCTGGGCCCAATTACTTCTCAGATGTCAAAGCCAATGTCAAAGGCCTTTGGCCAAGTTCACAGATGATTGCAAACTGGGAGCAGTCACTGAATTCCCCCAAGATGAGAACACCCATCAGGAAGGTCTAAGACAGCGAAAGCCATGGCTTAAAACTCAGTAACAAGAAATGTATTATAGTATCTTTTGGGAAGTCTGCCACCCTGGGTAACTAAGTCGTCAATAAAACACCCTTAAAAGTTGATTCATTAGTCAGGCATATGGGAACTCATGTAGATAGCAATCTAGCCTTCGACTGACATGTGTTCAAGGTAGTAAGAAAATCCTTCTATGCTCATCTTATAAGCAAGGACATGGCATCTATGACTAGAGAGTTCATTTTTACCACTGCACTCAGCCCTCATCAGACCAACCATAGAGTATAATGCCCCCTTTGGTAGGTACCTGACCAGACACATGCAACAACTGGAACATCCACAAAGGTTCCCTATAAAAAGAATACAAAGAGTAAACACAATGTCCTACACAGATCACCTCAAAGCCCTGTCTCTTTATTCGCTATCATACAGACTTGTGAGAGGTGATCCTTCCTGGTATACAGGGCATCACTGGACCCTGTTTTGATGAACTTTCTGCAAATTTACAAAACAATCAGCATCAGAACTACTAGACTAAAAGACCTAAATTTTGTTTGCGACATAAATCGGACATGTTGAAGAGACAGATGTGTTTTGCAGAGAATTCACATTCTCTAGAACAGGCTCCCCATCCATGTGAAGCAGAGTTCCTCCCTATCCCTTAATAAGCACAACTTGGACTAATGGAATCAGAAATTCACCCCTGCTCTGGCTCTTATGTCTCTGATGGATACAGGCAGTCAGTAAATTGCCACCTATATCTATCAGATTTGTGGGTCACATTTGGGTTGCACAGCTAGGATTATAAGGACCTTAGTGGTCATTAGCCTAGTATACACCTATGAACTTATAAGATGCCAAAGACTCATCCTACCTTGCCTTCACCCTAACTTTATAAGAGGTGCATACATAGAACAATGAATGGATAAATGACAGAAAAGTAGCATTGTCCCAGTAACTTGAAATCAGGGATCCTTTTCAAAAAGGTGTTTAGTACTGGGTCTGGGCACACTGTTCACATGCAGTGCAAATGTCCAAGTATCGATTTAGAAAAACATCAAGGGCAGATACAATACAGTTTATTTTCACTCTGCAAACTTCTGCATACAGCCTAGAGCCTATGGATAAAAAGAATCCTCTTAATCCATTTATGAAAATAAAGGTAATGCACACAATTTTTCATGGGACAAATAGTAAAAGATGGCACAATGCATACTGGAGAAGTATAAACAACAGAAGCTAAATTGCCAGACATACACAGCATATAAGAGATGCTCAAATACATCAATGGAATATCAATTCCTGTTGTCCTACTTTATCTAGTAGATCCAGCATCTGCTGTCTGAATGCACTCTTTTCCTCACTATCACAACTCTGCTGTGGGGCATAGGTTGAGATTATGAGCAGTACCCTATCTTTACACTGGAGTCTGATTGCCATCATTCTGACACTAATTCTGATGACTTCCTTTACTGTCTTCTAAAGCCTCTCCCTCACTACAATTCTCACTCCATTTCTAGTTTGTCTTCTTCCTTTGTAGTAGACTCTGGACCCCAAGTCAAGTGGCTTTGCTGCACTGCTCTTCCATTTTGTTTCTTGGATACAGAGGATGTCCTGCCTCCTCCTTACCATCATATCATCCAGTTCCAAGCTGTGCCCTGTCAGTGAACCTACACTGAGTGTAGGAATTCTTAGCTTACGCTTGGCAGGTCGATTGGTTGTACATCCAGTTTTCACTCAGCAGAGCTATCCCAGGTAATCCAAGATAGGCACCTGACAGATATACTTAACAAACATCAGAGGGAACTACTTTTAGCAGGTGTGCACTGCTGCAGTGGAGTACTGAGTGAGACATGCAAGGAAGATAGAACATCAGCATGTAATCAAATGCAGCAATTCCAAACGCTGCCATAGTTCAAAGTTAGAACATAAAAGGTAGTGTCACAGGACAACTGTATATCAGTTTTGGCTGCACAATATACAGCCTACTGAGCAAATTTCTAGCTGAGACATCTAACCAAGTCTGTACCATAGAGATTCACAGAAATCACACTGGAAACAGGAATGAGACAACATTGCAAACATGTAAACATGAGCATGTTCATATATGCATGCACAGACAAACACATGCCATAACTAGAAATGCATATGTGTGTGTTTGCATGCACATCAAACACGGTTATGCTTCACATATATATGTGCAACTGAACACTGTAATGTAGGCATTACTGCACTGGTATAAAATGTGGTGACCAAGGAGCACACTCTACTCTTAGTAATGATAGTTATTCCACAAGTTATATAGGTGCATGTTACACGGACCCTGTGTAGGTCATTGGCTTTGCAGTGGCTCACGTTTGCTGTAATATAAGGCCACATTGTTTGAATTTGCAGGAGGTCACATCTTGAGTATCGCTGTTCTAATTAGATGATAATACCAACTGTGTGTCACTGTCACAAAGTATATAAAGGTAATTTCAAAATCCATTATTGACTAGTTACACAGCTCAAGTTATGTTAGAGAGAGCATATGACATATGCCACAGATGTACATAGAGGATCTCTGCAACACGTCAAATATACAAGTTATGAGAATGGCAAGTGCTTTGGCTTGTTGAGACTTATTCCTCTCAACTGTACAGATTTCCATAGAATGTCCAGATTTTTGCCTCATATTTTTGGCCATTTTTCATAAAATTGTGGTTTTCTGGCAAATTAGTGGCAAATCATTAAAGACTGAAGTTAGAAATTAATGACATATATTTGAGTTTCAGACTTCATATCCCTCAGAAAGTTCATGGTAATGCAAAACCTGTTAGTCTATCAACTTTCTAAGTTTGTAAGAGCAATATTTAAAAATTGTCCCTATTTTTGGGCCTTTGTCCCACTTTTACTTATAGCTTTCTCCAGATTTCTTACTCTAAGAGGTTGAGATGTATGAATTTTAGCTGGACTTCATTTATTAAATTAAGACCCAATATACCATATGCAAACGCTATGTGATAAATCAGGATGTCACTTTCAGTGTAGTGCAGTTTTATTCATTGTTTCACCTTCTCCGCAGTTATGCATCCCTGAAATAATAATTTAAGATAGTAAGTTGAGGACTGTAGAAAGACTATTACCCCATCCCCTTCATTGTGGGGGCAGAGAGTGACACCCCTGAATACAGTAAAAGTAATGTGTGTGTCTGTCTGAGAGTGGATTGTTGAGTCTTCTAGTTATGTACTGCTTTTTGGTACAAGTCTTTATTTTAGCAACTTGTTCCAATATTAACTGCAGTTGCTTATGCTTTCCACTGATTGGTTATGTTGGATTTTTGTTTAATGGTTTGAGGTTTTAGGACTTGATAATGGCCCATCAGAATATATATGCATGACAATGACATACATCTATAATTTTTTTTCTATAAAACATTCCTTAGAACTGAAACCTGCAACTTAGTGTGGCTAAAACAAAGCCATGGACAAGCTTAGAGCAGCTGCTTTGCACATTAAACAGCACAAATATCAAATCTTAGCACAATCTAACCAAGTCTTGTGCCAAACCCTGGAGACTACCCAAGGAAACCTCTATATAACCCAGTCCATGAGCTACAGTGGACCACCCAAATACAGGTCCAGACAACATGGATATGCAATTTCCAAATGTCTCTATAGTCAGCTTGGTAGACATGGGCATCCTGAGACAATGTAGCAATCATCTCATGTTAATAGATAATTTAATTATTAAAGAAACAAACACAAAATGCTTGAAATGCACATACAATATTTCACTGCTGATAAGAATCTCACATGTAAACAAGGCTGTCACGAACACGTAGTACATCCACCACACATGATGTCCACCACAAACACATAGCCCAACCTATGCTGAAGCACTAAAAAGCAATCTTCCAAACCTCAAAGACCTCCTAAGCCTATAAACAGTAATGCCTATCCTCAGCAATCTGTAAAGCAGTCACTAAAAGCAACACCTAACACCACACTTTCACTGACAACCAGTAGGTCCCCAAGAGCAAAACCCATAAGCCAAGTCAGCACACTATTCAGGACATTTGTCATTAGTGACTCCATAATACAGCACACAGATATCCCACTCACCAGAGTGAATGAAGGTAAGATAACAGTTAGTTGCTTATCTGAAATGAGGACCCGCCAAGTTAACTGTGTACTCAAGTCAGTATACCATAGGTACTAGTATGATTCTATCATAGTCCATGTGGGTGTTAATGACCTGAGATGTACTACAATGGACTATACAAAGACAGACATTGTTGATAGCTCTGAATATGTGTCTCAGGCAGGTATGTATCTAGACTGAGCAGCATTCTGCCTTCAGCATGTATGATGCCATATTACAAACAAAAGATGACTGACTACAATAACTGACTTAGTTTCTGGTGTCTTTTCAGGGGGATTCAATATTTGTCAATAAGGGAGGACATCATTAACTAACCATCATGCATTGCAAAGGATGGTCTGTACCCATCACTCCTAGACCTCCTAATTTTGACTAAAACTTTATCCACCCCTTTAGAGCCTTTTTTTGACAATAGCAAATTGACAAATCTACTGACATAGCAAATAAAACCCAAAGAAATATAAAGGTGTTACTGCTTAATGCTAGGAACCTAAACAAGAAGTTCCACACCCTATAAGCTCTCCACACTCTGGAGAATGCAAACATCTGTGCGATTACCAAGACATAGTTTAAATCCACAGAAAGCACTCCTGCAGTGCAAGTCTTCAGTACCTTCCACACATTTAGATCATCAGCTGTACAGACAGGGACAAAGGATGGAGGAGTCTAAATCTGCATTAGCAATAAGCATAACTCTATGTTGGTTAACAGGATGATACCCTGGAATTTATCCATGTGCAAATTACCATAAACAAAATCACAAACATCTCCTAGCAAGGTACAGGTCACCCTCTATGTCCCTAAAATCCCATAGCTTTTATCTAGACCTACTGGAGATACTCACCATTAAACCAAATGCCCTATTCATGGGAAACTTTAAGTACCCCTCTAAACATTGGCCCTGAGATTCATTAACAATAATTTAGGGGCTGCACTACTCCTACATGATGTAACCATGTTAGTACAATGAGTAGCAGTGCTAATCAAATATGCATGCTGCTAACTATACCTAAATGGTTAGAAGCACCTTCTTGTAGCCAGTAATAGTGTTTGCAACCATGGAAAGTGCTTGCAAGTACAAGCACACAATGTTAACAAAACAGATTGCATACAGGCAGTGCTCAAATACGGGCAAGTACTGTAGCCCTGACATAATAAGGACAAGTACAGGGAAATGATACAGAATAAGGGGAAGTTAAATGGGGTAATTGTTACACAAAATGTTACAGCAAATGTAACAGCAGCAACACAACAGAAAGTGTTGCAAGAGAGGACCAATCACATTTGCTGATGGTCTTGCGGTATGCCATACAGTAAGAAACATTTATGAAATCACACATTTGCCATTAATATGTATAGTGCAATGGAAACAACTGCAGTGTTAAACATGTCTGAAAGAAGACATGCAATACAGTGCTTAATTATCTTGTGAATGGATAATGCATATGAGCAAGGAATGACATAAGAAACATTTGCATCGTGTCATTTTTTAAACACATGCCTGAGCAAATATCAAAGAGATGCATAACAATCATGGTCACCACAGACATATACTTATCGGTCATGTAAGGAAGAACTCTCTCAAAGTGTGTACAACACTATCATACCATACCATATAAGGTGTATTGATGACCTACCTGGTAAGAAAATGCTGGCCCTCTGAGTGTGTGTAAGCCACTGTTGTCTAACACATTTGTCTGACAGACAGATGTTACCAGATTCAAACCTCTGCCTATTACACAAGGCTCTCTACAGACGCCTGTATTGACAGCATGTGCCACATCAGATAGTAATGGAGGCTGTCACCAAAAACTGAACTGAATGTGTGTGTTAACACAGGAGGTATAATATGAACTATATGATTTATTCACAATGCCGGAAAGGAGCTATACGTATTACTGTCCATACAACACTAAGCATTACAATATGTCTGTTTCTTTGACGAGGAAGCTGTTTCCATCTTGTAGGAAACACACTGTCCCAGAATTGATCACCAGTCTGTGTAAGTATGCTATAAAAGCCAGTACTCAATGTACTTTCCACAGGAGCATTCACAGCATTATATGCCCCGAATAAAGATACCACTGCCATGAAATCACAACCTGTGATGATATATCATTGTCCAACATATAAATGGATATGAATAACTAGATACAAAGGTCTTTATGTAACATCACTACATTTATATAATATTTCCCCTTTCAGGAACTGAACAGCAAGTGATGCAACTCTGCTGACTAATGGCATTTGAATAAGCCCACAGTGGAAGTATTACAACTACTATGACAATCCACTTATGTTAACTTATGACAACATATGTGTGGTTAACAATCTCTGAGATGAAACAGATTGTGAAGGACTCTCATACAATAAATGGACTCTTTATAACTGTGGTACATGTCATTCATGCATTACAGTATAAGGCTCAACAATGTTAACAGGCACTGAATGTAGATGCTGAACACATGAGCATTTGACAGCAGACAATTCATGATATTTTACAGGATGAATGGACCACAGTAGAAATGTCAATACAGTTGCGACATATGTGGTTATGTGAAGGCATTATATCATGTTATTTCTGCAAAGGATATGTGTGCCTGTGATTACTTTAGTACATCAACAACAGACAGCATGTTGTCTCATTCCCTCTTCCCAGAGAATAACACTTCCTACATATGTTATGTAGGAACACAAAAGCAAATTTCATCATTACTGTGAATAAAAGCATTGCTATGTGGCAAATTGCCCTATCTTTTAGAAAGATGGATCAACATCTGCAGTCACAGTAACACTGACACAATGTAGTCTAAGCATTAATGGATGGATTTCAAATAATTACCCAAACTCCCAAGATCACAAGCTAAACATTATTGCCTGAATCGCAAGCACCACATGAACATGTTGAGGTACAACAGAGACAGTGCACAGTTAAATGGATGATGCCACCATTTATTACATGGCTGTTTATGCTAAAAAGTATCTGAAGTGCACAATAACACTCTACAGATACACATCATATATGTCTTTGCAGAATAGTATACACAGTATGAGGGTGAAAGGCACTCACAGCTGGACTCCATCACTCCAACATCTACATATGTAGTTACACAATGTACAAAGCATACCATCAAAGTCACACAACATGGGAGAATGAGAACTCCAAATGTGACATACTGCAGGTATCTTAGTATGTAATCATTGTGTGGACAAAAAGTTATTTTCCTTAGTGATACTAGGATTTTCTAATGTCACATGATGCCACTGTAATTCAATCTCATAATTATAAGGATACAAAAAGGTGGTTATGAGGTGGCCAATGGTATATGACAGTAACAACTGTCATACTATTGAAGCAGTGATGCAATTGGACCACCCACTCATACATTCATACCCTCTGTATAGCACACTATCAGCAGCCAGTGTCACAGGATAATAATGACTACAATTGAGACATACGACATCTATAAAGGGATGGCATCAACAGTGTAGTGCCAAGGAGATGTATCTGGTAACATCATTTTTACAGCCAATCAAGGCTTGTAACAGTTACCAGTAACTGTTAAACACAACACCACAAAAACTAGGTATCAAAAAACGAAGAAGCCAAGCCAGTAATCTACTCCAAATGGTTTATTAAGTGCTTTCATCTCAAAATTGAAACTTCATCAGAATAGTATTACTATTACCCAACAAATCCTAACATGTGTACATTAATTACCTAATTAACTACATAAACCTCTTAAAGGAAATGCATTTATATCCCATCCTAACTTAGTATAAAGACATGAACTAAGAAACGTTATATATATAAACACATACATAGCTACACATTCCTAACTCTATATGATCATTAAAAACAAGGGTTATAAAAAGCCTCAATCACAAAATCTGAAAACATATGTCATAAGCGGAATTTTTCATGTAAATATGACATATGTTTTGTGCCACACACACACACACACACACACACACACACACACACACACACACACACACACACACACACACGTCTTCCATGTTGGACATCAAACCTCCTATGTATCTAGGTTACACAATCTAAAGAACACTGTATTAGTCGCAAGAGCCAAAGGAGAAGTCTGACTCATAATGAGAGAGAATGTTTTGTGTTTTTGTTCTTAGGAACTGTGGATACACCACCAAGTAGTGCACACAGTTGCATGTGAATACACAAAAGTCTTCTAATTTTTGTATCGGGCCTCCTACCTATATAGGTTACACAAGCTAGAGAGCAATGTACTAGTTGCAAGTGCCACAGCAGAAGATGAACAATATCTATGTGAAATTAGTCATCGGAAATTTGTAAAAAGCAATGCTTGGAAGAGATGTTACTGTGCACACAGGTTGTGAAAGAAATGCATATGTGTGCACAGGACAATGTAAATCATTATAACTGTCACATGTAATGGCATACGTTTATAATGAAATGTAGATACTGTCCTTACTATACAGTGTGGTACTGTGTGGGACATTAACTTGTTCCACATAATGGGATGACATGCACATTGACTGTTGCACACCAGATGCTTATCAGACACTGCTGTGACTTTATGACGGGATGACTGCACACTTGCATTGTTTCATACTTGTACTGTGTGCATTGGCAAGACAATCATGCAGGTCATACATAAGGCAGTGCACTACAGAATGACAGTGATGGATTCTGTGAGAATAGGTTAACTAAGCTCGTAACACAGTGCAAGTGTACTTTAAACAAATGAATTAACTAAGTTGACATCATTCAGAAATCATGATCATCTTTTGACAACAGTAATACAGACAAATGTCATGCAACAGAAAAATATAGTTCTTTGAGTTTTTTTAATTGTACTCATTAAGTTAAATGCTGCTGAGCTGATTTGCGCTGCTGATGGCAAAGTGTTATCACATGCGTAATAATATATTGAAGTGTTGAACTTACAACAGTGATTAGCAGTACTCTATATTGCTCTGTGCCAACTTCAGTGCAAAGGTCTTTACAAGACAGGCTTCATAGTAGTTAACAGGCAGATTACTTGTAGCAGTAAGATAATGATGTGTCAAATAAAGGTTTAGCCAACATTTACAGACATAGTAGTCAGACCAAACATTATAAAACATGCTGTCATCCATAAGCCTGACTAGCTTGGTCTGCAAAGCTATGGAAAGGATCATCATGGACCTCATAAATAAAGATATTGGGGACCTACAGACACTGGATCCTACCCAGTTTGGCTTTGTTAAGGGCAGATCCTGCCTCTTAAACCTGGTCGATTTCTTTGAAACAGTCACCAAGGCCATTGACGAGGGGAAGGTGGTCCACACAGCCTACCTGGACCTCGCAAAAGCTTTCGATACAATACCCCACTCGGGCATTATAGATAAGCTCACCAGCTTAAATATAAACCCCTATGTCACTAGATGGGTTGCAAACTGGCTCAAGGACAGAACCCACATGGTTAGAATTGCTGGAGCCATGTCAGACTCCAAACCAGTTACAAGTGGCATTCCACAAGGCTCAGTCCTGGGACCTCTCTTGTTCGGTATATATTTCTCGGTACAGGCCAACACGGAAGGAATGTGGCTGACCAAGTTCGCAGATGACTGCAAACTGGGCGCCATAATCAACTCTCCAGCTGACACAAGCATCCTCCAAAAGGGCCTCATAGAAACAGACAACTGGTGCCAGAGCCATGGCCTCAAGCTAAACGCCAAAAAGTGTATAGTCATCCCCTTTGGCAAAAACAAAGTGCCCACAAATTATCACATAGGTGGTAATCCATTAAGTACAGAAGAAGTCATTAGGGACCTGGGGACCCAAGTTGATAGCAATCTCTCATTTGACAACCACGTGGCCAAAGTGGTTAGAAAAACATTTTATATAGCCCACCTAATCATGAAGGGATTCACATCTAGATCAGAGGAGGTCATCGTGCCTCTTTACTCATCCCTCATCAGGCCCATAATTGAGTACAATGCCCCTTTTGGGATGTACCTTACCAGACACCTGCAGCAAATGGAAAGACCCCAAAAGTAACTCACCAAGAGGATCAAAGGGCTCAAACAGATGCCATATGCTGCCCGGTTAAAGAAACTCCAGCTCTACTCAGTGGCATACCGCCTGCTCAGAGGCGATCTGTGCCTGACGTATAAAGCCATGTCCAACCCGGAATTAATGGACATGCTGCACCTCAGAAAATCCAAATCCCATCGAGCTACGCACTCGAGAGACTTGAACCTCAGCACTGAAATAAATAGGACATGCTGGAGGGACAGATTCATAACCCAGAGGCTCCCTTCACTCTGGAATAAAATCCCAGTCCAGGTTAGGCAGAGTCCCACATTGACTCTCTTCAAGAGGAATCTTGATGAGTGGATGGGAGATCATAGGTTTACCCCGGCTATCACTTCTGTGTCACTGTTAGACAGAGGCACAGTATACTAACCTCAAAAAAAGGCATAGCAAAATTAATTTAAAATGGGTGGCGAAAGCCAAACACACTCTGGCTAGGCTTATAAATGCCCTAGGGCAGATAGCCTAGTATGAACCTATGAACTTATGAACCTATGTATTCAAACATTTCAGCATGCCAAGAAAATATTTATACCTGAACCTTATGTTAGCACAACACGTAGAAAGTCACAATTGTAATATTTATTATTTGACAGTGGATTTCAGCAAGAGTGAATGTATGTATTCATCTTTATTAACCTACTGACCACTGTAATCTGTACATCCAACTTTTTATCTTGTTTATAATTACATTAAACTGAATAAACATAGCTTATCACAGTGGTGCAAAGTGGGTCAGAGTAATGCAGATGAAGGCAATCAGATCCAAAGACATTGCCATAAGCTGTCTACTTCCATTTAGCCTTCTTTGCATAAGTTGCCCAGCACCAGACATTGTGCAAATGCAGAGGTGGAAGAATAATGGTACAGAAGGGAGAAGATAAATCAGCAGGCTGACATGGAAGCAGGGACAAAGTAGATTACCACAGAAGAAGGAAATGGTGGGTCATAACAGTATGTAGCCAACAGGTACACCTAAATAAGTGAACCAAAAACATTCAGTAACACTTAGCTAATGGCTGGATTAGAACCCTTGAAATGGTTTAAAAATCTTTTAACACATTTGAGCACTTCACACCACAAAGGGATCACCAATTCACAATATTAATTTAACACTATTTAAGCACACTGACAACTTAATGAAGCAGGAAGGGTGAACATAAAGAGTTTGAGACAAATGCACAGAGGAATAGCAACAATATGCTTTGTGAGACATGTACAAATGTATTTACTGTGTTTTAGTCTTACTTATTAAATTCTCATTAATCTGTCATGTTCTGTACAACAAACTGGTTGCTATATATACAAATACGGGGTGGGAGAGTACAATAAACATGACTACCTAACCAGGACAAGTTTGGCTTACTAAATCTCCCTGTTGAGGTTGCAATATTTTTGAAAATGATGTCTTGCTACAGTATTCCAATATTATGATAAGAAAATGTGTTATATGGAGAGAAATATAGATGCTTGCAATTAAATATATGATAGGAATATTATATGTCATGAAGTAATAAATTAACATATATCTGTAATCAAACCCATGGCACTATGCCAAAACATCAGGCTACAAATAGAGTAATTATCTTAACACACCACAGAGGAACTCCCAATTTAATGCATTTAATAAATTTAATAAAGAATACTGGAATCTGTAGGAAGGTTATGGGAGAGCACCTTAGCTATCCACTTCTACATAATGTCAATGTGCAATTGCACAAAATTTCATGACTTTACAGAGTCATCACACCAGTGACCAGTGACAATAACAGAATAATATTGTATGGCCAATCGGATCAAATTAATTGTATCAGGAAGACACATGGGCAAAACAGAGAGCTGTGCATGGCATTTTATTTATTTATTATTTTTTTTGTAGGACAAGTGCCCATTTTTGGGGGGGAATGTTGGGAAAGGTGCTTAGGAATGAAAGGTTCAGGTAGGCAAGGCAGGTTAGGAAACATACACAGACATACAGGACATACAAGACAGATAGCGATTGTGATGGAGACAAAATGTTGGGGTACACTTTGACTGGGATAGGTATGGGACATCAGAGGTGCACCCACATCCAGCTTGAGAACAGTGAGAATCTAGTCTTCACCCTTAGAACTTTCATCACTGTCTCCTGCAGCAGCTTTCTGCATCAGTGCTGGACATGGCATCATCTTTGCATAAAACATAGGACAATTTCAACCCTGCCAATACATGCACTGAGGTCACTCTCCATTATATCTTCCACCAGCCATGTCAGCTCCTGCCCTGGAGGGTACCACTGCACCAGCAGCCAGGGCAGAGCTACCTGACACTCTTGGAGCAGATAGGGCAGAAGTTTTGGAGTCAACACTGACAGGTTGTGATCCTGAAGTGCTGTGCTATCTGTGGAGGTAGGCTGAGCCACCGAAGTTGGTGTACACTTCTGTGTTATTGATGATTAATTTTCATCAACAAGTTATGCAACCAGCAGATTGTTCATAAATTATAACCCCCCAAAAAAGAGATAATTAGATACATGGCATGCCACAGTACTGTATATTTTAAACAAACTTGGTTTAGCAACATATAAACAATTATGATAACTTACTATTGCACACTTTGCAATATTCATATATGATGGGAAGTTATTTATGTATCAATAAATAAACAAATGTCACTGCTCTGATATAAAAACAGCTGTCTTTATTTCACTATGATGGACTGGAATTGTGCATTCTAAATTAATAATTACAATTGTCATAACTTAATTCCTCTGACAAATTGCTGCTAAGCTCTTATAAATAATTATTATTTTAAAAAGTGCTGCTTTTGGGTACTGAATCCACACACAGTAAAGCTGGCATCCTAATCACCTACTGCAAGCAGGAAGAGTTATTGGTGAAGGCTTGCATGCTTGAGATGAAGGATAAGGTATGCCTGCTCAAGATGCTATTGCTTGAGGGAATGAAAATAGCATTATGGCTTGAATTTTTACATGAATCATACTTAGCCCATGTCTCTCTGAGATGAGTTAATCTCTCCTGGTGTACCTCACACTTTGCAGCTATCTCTGCAGCTGTACAGCACAAAAGAAAAGAAATATGTATGAAAGTGTAATGAGTAACTGCATTGGCTGTCTAGATAAATCACTGTTTCTGCATTTTCTGTGTGTTTCTATCAAAAAAACAAAAAAACAAAAAAATAATCCTTGTTTTCCCGCCTCTCCTCGACTAGTTTAGACCAGTTTGCAGGCATTGCTGTATTCTGGGCTGTGGTGTAGTTCCTGTGTTGTCCATCACCTTACTTGGATAGAAGGAAGTTTCTTTGCTCACCAGTGGGAGTGGGGAGCCTTGAGCAGCCTACCTGTCCCTGTAGGAAGTGACCTCAGCACAAGAAGCTGTAGTAATTGGTTGTTTTGGACCATTTCTAGCTCTTTTGTAGTTCCCTGTTTAAAATCCGCGTTTGCACGGCTTTGCGTGGTTGTGCGCATAGCGCAGCACCGGTTAAACAAGGTTAAACTTCTTCTGGCTCCGCCAAGTCTGCTCTTCAAATTTTCCCTTAAGGAAGCTCTACTCTTAGTATAATCAGACTACTTACTATATTATAAGCCTAGCACTTGTTCTCAATACTTCTCTACTAAGTAAGCACAATCATACTAAGTAAAGCACTACATCTACCTACCACCCCTGTGAATATCCACTTCCCTTAAAGGTACAGCACTCCCTTTTACTGTTCTAGCATGTCGAGTGGTAGATTACTGGCATCCTCTCCAGTTCAGCTGGTCAATCTGGGTATCTTGAGACAATGCTACAATTGTCTCATGTACACAGACAACCCTCTCCTCCTCCCAACAAACACAAATACATGTGAGAGATGCAACTATATAGCCAAACTGGAGGCTGAACTCTCTCAACTCAGGGCTGGCATGACCAGACAGGAGGAGATGGTAACCACACACACAACAATCCCAGTCCCACATAGACCTACCACAACTGCAAACCAAACACATAAAAACACAAAGACATACTCGGAGGCTCTAATAAAAAACTTACCAAAACAACAGAGGCTCCCAAAGCAGACATCCAAAAATCCACCACCTCAAAACAAAGCACATGCAACACATACTTCAATAAATCAGTGTGTCAACCAATCACAGCCCTTAAGGCCAAACACCATGCCTGATACACTAGTAATTGGTGACTCTATAGTCAGACACACTGATGTCCCGCTGACCAGGCTGAACAAGGAGAGGGTGACTGTGAGCTGTCTATCGGGAGCTAGGATCCGCCACATAACACACGCACTCAAGTCACTCCAAAGCAAGTACAAATATGACTCCGTCATTGTCCATGCTGGTGTGAATGACCTGAGACGTACCTCTCTGGACTACATGAAAAGAGACATAGAGGAGCTCTCCGATTATGTAGCTCAGGCTGGTATGACCCTGACCCTGAGCAGCATCTTGCCCTCACCAAGAATGATACCACAATACAAAGACAAGATGATCAGCTTTAATAATTGGCTCAAGTACTGGTGTCATTCTAAGGGGATCCAATGTCTGTCTGCCTGGGATGACATGTTGGACAAGCCATGCTGCTTCCCAAGGGATAGCTTGCACCTGTCACCACTGGGCTTCCGGATATTGGCTAAGGCTCTTGCCACCCCCATAGTGCCTTTTTTAGGCAAGGCTCAAAAGACAAACCCACCTCCTTAGAAAACAAAAATGGAAAAAAACTAAGGGTAATGCTGCTCAACGCCAGAAGTCTAAATCTCAAGATGCAGGCACTCGATGCACTCCTCAGCATGGAGAACATCGACGTCTGTGCAGTAACTGAAACCTGGTTCAAGGCTCCTGAGAGCACCCCAGCGCTACCAGGCTATACATCGTATCATGCTTTTCGACCCCAAAACCCGGGCCGAACCACAAAGGGAGGGGGAGTGTCCATATTCATCAAGGACACCCACACCTCCAGGTTAGTAGCAACACATGAAGCATCAGAGACCATACAGGTGCAACTAACCATAGGCAAAACTGCTATACAACTGGTAGCATGTTACAGACCACCCTCCCAATCTCAGGAACCCCACTCAGCCTTCCTGAAGACATTGGAGGATATGAATGTATCACAAAATACCATCATACTGGGAGACTTCAACTACCCAAACATAGATTGGGTACATTATTCTAGCCCTAATACCCTAGCCCGAAGGTTCCTGGAATTCATAAATTAAAATGCACTGGAACAACTAGTCACCTCTCCCACTAGGGGAGATAATATACTAGACCTGATCATCACACACATGGGGACAAAATGCCCCACATCGGAAGTATACCCCTCACTAGTGAGATCTGACCACAAACTAATCACCCTCGATATACATATCCCACCTCCACCCCCAGCACAAAAGACCACAGTGAAAAACTTCTCAAAAGCAGACTTCACTCTTCTTAAGACTGAGATGGTACCCTTTAAGCCCACTGTGCCAGTGGATACCACATCCCACAATGCCGAATCCTTCACAAATGCTTTCTATGGACATCTCCAAGAATGCATGGATCATGCAATCCCAAATAAATCCAAGTCACTCTCCACCAAAGGCAAGCGTCCTGTCTGTTGGACCTCAGCCATTAACAAATTGTATAACAAAAGAAGGAAGCTACTGCACATCAGAGCAAAATCCCATGAAGGGAAGACATCTCTGATCAACATTAGCAGAAAACTACGTTCTCTCATAAAAACATCCAAGGCCAACTTTGAGAGCAAAATCGCTAAGGACACTAAAGATAACCACAAAGCCTTCTTCAGCTATGTTAGCAACCTGGGCGGAAACCCTCAGATATGCTCAGAGTTAGTTCACAACAACAAAAAATACACTGAACCCACAGATGTTGCCAACATTCTGGCTGACAAGTTCAGTGCAAATTTCTCCCCTCCCTCACCCCCAAAAGAAGAAATACTTATCCCAGCTGAATGTAATCTCCCTGTCATCTCAGATGTCCAAGTGAGAACCGCCCTAAACAAAGCTAAAAACACAGCATCAATGGGACCTGATGGTATCCCGGGTTGCGTGTTACGTGAACTCCAAGAGGAGCTAAACCCACACATAAAAATGCTATTTAACCTTAGCCTTACTTCAGGATATGTACCTGAACAGTGGCGTACAGCAACAGTGGTCCCACTCCACAAAGGGGGTACCTCTACAGACCCTGAAAACTACCACCCCATAAGCTTAACCAGCCTGGTCTGCAAAGCTATGGAAAGAATCATTATGGAACTCATAAACAGAGACATAGGGGACCTACAGACACTTGACCCCACCCAGTTCGGCTTTGTAAAGGGCAGATCCTGCCTTTTGAACCTGGTTGACTTTTTCAAAACAGTCACTAGAGCCATTGATGAGGGCAATACAGCCGACCTGGACTTGGCTAAGGCCTTCGACACAATACCCCACTCAGGCATCATAGATAAGCTCAACAGCTTAAACGTAAACCCTTATGTCACCAGATGGGTTGCAAACTGGCTAAAGGACAGAACCCATAAAGTTAAAATCGCTGGAGCAATGTCAGACTCAAAGCCAGTCACAAGTGGTGTCCCACAGGGATCTGTCCTGGGACCCCTCTTGTTCGGCATTTATTTCTCAGATGTTAAAGCAAACATGGGAGGGTTGTGGCTGACAAAGTTCGCAGATGACTGCAAACTAGGCGCCATAGTTGATACACCAGCGGACACATACATCCTACAAAAAGGCCTCACAGAAACGGACAACTGGTGCCGGAGTCACGGCCTTAAACTAAATGCCAAAAAATGTATAGTCATCTCCTTTGGGAAAAACAAAGTACCCACAAATTATCACATAGACAGCAACCCACTGAGTACGGAAAAAGTAATCAGAGACCTAGGGACCCAAGTTGACAGCGACCTCTCATTTGACACCCACATTGCCAAAGTGGTTAGAAAAACATTCTACCTTGCACACCTCATCATGAAGGGATTCACATCCAGATCCAGGGATGTCATTGTACCCCTATACTCCTCCCTCATCAGACCCATGATTGAGTACAATGCCCCATTTGGTATGTACCTCACCCGGCATTTGCAACAGCTGGAGAGATCACAAAAGTACCTCACCAAGAGGATCAAGGGTCTCCAACATATGTCTTATTCTGCCAGACTAAAGAAACTTCAGCTCTATTCAGTAGCATACCGCCTGCTCAGAGGTGATCTCTGCCTGACGTACAAGGCCATGTCCAATCAGGATCTGATGGACATGCTCCACCTCAAAAGATCCAAATCCACCAGGACCACGAGAGCTAAAGACTTAAACCTCGGCACAAGTATGAATAGAACATGCTGAAGGGATAGATTCATAACCCAGAGGCTTCCCATGCTTTGGAACAGGATCCCAGTTTGTATTAGGCAGAGCCCCTCACTGACTCTCTTCAAGAGAAATCTTGATGAGTGGATGGGAGATCGTAAGTTTACCCCAGGGGTCACATCTGTGTCACTGCTAGACAGGGGCACAATAAACTAATTCTATTATATAAGGGGACCTTCATTGTGTCACTACTAGACAGAGGCACAGTATTCTAATTTTATTCTGTACATTTTTGTACCACTTCATGGGGTGGCAAAAGCCACATCACTATGGCTAGGCTTACAAATGCCCTAGGACAGATAGCCTAGTACTATACTATGAAACTATGAAACTATAACATAGACAGGTTTTGGATCACTGTACAAACACAAATGGGGGGTGCTCCCAGTCCTAAATTCAGCTTCCCATCAGCTTAGGAGGTCCTACTTTTGCTTTTTAAGGTCACTATAGTGGTGACAACATTGTTCCCTATTGCATGGAATGCCATTTGCATTGGAGACAGCCTTGGCTAAGCTATTCCAAGTCGCATCCTTATACTGAGACCCAGAATAATCTCCCTGCAGCAGCCTATTGCTGTAGCGCTTCACAAGGAGTGCCACAAATATTCTGGACTCGTCAACACCCCACCTCTGTGCTCTAAATATAGCATCATTCCCTCCCCCACCAGCCATGTCTGCAAATGTCAAGTTAACAAAATATGCCTGAAATGACACCTATTGCAGATCTCACTCATTACTGGTATTGTATAAAGATGCACAGTCTTGCCAACTGCATTTGTGCAACTGAAAACAAATGGACTCCTTGACAGACACATTGGCACCACTTACAGCAGATAGTAGTAAACGTGTGAAACATGGTATTGGGCTGTGCCATGTGTGCTACTCCACCCATTATCACAGGTTCCAATGTTTGACAATGGACTGCTTACAGGCATGACTTTTAAGAGTTTCACTTTGAAAGGTAAAAGATGCTGGATTCTAACATATTGTCATGTTGGGGCTTACCCAATGTTAAAGTATTATTGTAACAGCTGGAAATCAAACCCATGGGATAAAGGATGCAAAATTGCAACTAAATGTATTCATTGACATTGCCATTGAAGAAATACTTTTCCAGAATAGAAGAAGTCTGACATATATGAATGGTGATACACTTCAGAGTGGCTTATATGTGTGTGGTTGTATTTATGTCTTGGAATGCATTATTATGTAAAAGTCATTCTTTCTGCAAGTAAGTATGGTGCAGATGGATGCATTTGAATATGCTGATTAATGCAGGTCAGTTTATGTTACATACATACTTCCTAAGACATAAGGGCCCTAAATACATAATTGGGATATGTTATGAGTCATAATGATTATAACAGAGGTATTGTGCCCATCATAAATATGTAAGTGGCTTTTTATACGAAATATATTCGTTGTCATGTCCAAGAAACTGAATACATATTAGGTTGTGTTTATCTGTAAAACCTTAATCATATATGATAAATAGCATATTTTCATTTTGCAAGGCTTACTGCTACATTGCTTGCAAGAAACAGGTTTAACATTATTGAATTTTTAGAGTTACAGTCCTAATCAAAAATTATGAGAAACTGGCTTCATACACCCTTTTTAAAAATTATCTTGTAGTTGGATTCAAATCCTTAATAAGATATATTATTTATCTAAAACCATTGCTCTTACACCTTGTGCCACATAGATAGTTCTACAGCATGTTTCATTTCTCCTCTCAGTACTGTCCAAAGTACTGAGGAAAGTTCACTGTTGCCAGGATTGTTTGAGCTGTCTAAGGAAGCCTAAATTAAAATTTTCACTTTTTTCCTTTGGTAGTGAACCCTGTTTGCACATTGCTAAGCAGAGAGCAAATGTACCTTAAAATTAAAAAAAAATGGAAAAGTAAATATTATGAATAATTCTAAAGTGTTCTGTAAACAGGATTTGAACAACACCTAGTGTACCTTATTTTGCTTGGTTCACTTCAGTTACACCTTGTACCACAGAATTTGAAATTTTCCAGGGGTATTTACTGCAGTAAGTACTCTTCCTACTGCAGGGGCCTGCACAATGATGCCAGGCATGTTTGAACTACCTAACACAGACTAAACTAAATTTTTCACTTTTTCCTTAGGTACTGAACCCCTGTTTGTACATGGCCAAGCAGACAGCAAATGGAAAAGACATTAGAATAGGAATATATGATAGAGAAAAATGCAGAAAGTAAATGAAATGCAATGCATGGGTTTATGTAACAATGACCTTAGCAAGAAGCACATTCAAGTGAACAATTCTTCCTTCTTGCATCTTCTTGCAACATCAGACAAGTACTTTGTGGAACAATTATCAGACTTGTAGTTAATGAGAAATAATGTGAACGTGGACACACTAATTATCTCACATTGTTAGCAACAGTGACAACAGTTGATTTTTAAACAAAAACACAATAGTATCACAAAATTTGATTCAATATGTATTCAGACAACCCTCTGTAAAAGTATCATGTAAGTGGATTAGAATCATGCATCAGATATCCTTTCTCTGTAAGCTCATTGCACTTACACCTTGTGCCACAAAGAAAGTTACCTGTCAGGTGTATTTTCTTCCCTGAGTACTATCCAGAGTACTGACACTCCTGCAATGCCACCGGCTGGTTTGTGCTACCTATGGCAGCCTAAACTAAATTTTTCACTCTCTTCCTTAAGCTGTGAAAATGACATTTGCACTGCCAAGTGGTGCACAAATGATATAAGAAAAAAACATAAACAATTATTGTAGATCAAATACTTTACATGTACATGTTTAACCAAATGTGTTATATTGCAATGTGGACCTGTATGGATTTGAACCCTCAAACAAGGGTATTGAAAGTAATCATTTCATACAATTTTACACTATTTCCCCAGAATTGCCACAAACCAAAAACTATATTAGCAATGTGATATACTTTAGATGTAATAATAACATGACATTGTATCATGTCACATTGAAAGTGCAACAGAAACAAGTTATGAAAGATGTCCTTTCACATTTGACAGTGAATGTCTGGATGATTGGGATATTACATACATTCAGCATATTCATGACTCACATGATATTAAATAAAAACTGTAAACACTGCAGATGTATGCCTTTCTTTCTGTCTGGTGCCTCCTTTCATTATCTGTTCTTTCATCATAGCAATTCTATCTGTTTTCTTGCCATATTTTATCTTTAACAATGCTTAAAGTACTCCCTTTAATATGAACAGGTTTTCCGACTAATGGCCAGTAACTGTGATCATTAAAGCCAGCAACTGAATGTTAGGCCTGTCTATCTCCTAAATTACTCAGTGTAATTGCAGACTTTTTGTTAAATCTCTTCCCCTGACACACCCTTAGAAGGTGTATATCAAAGAGGGGTGACTGTGAAAGCTGATAGTTCCTGCATTGAGGGTAATCAAAGACACCTGAAAACTATTAACAGGGAACACTTCTCAGTGCTCATCCTTGCATTGCTAGGAAGTGTGCATGTAACTGTGTAGGTCCTTACACCATGTTTACATTCCCTACACTTAGTGCAGTTTTTGATATTCAGGAATGCAAATGATTTCACAGCTCATTTGCATACTCACAGTGCGCATAAGGCTGACTTTGTACTATATTAGTTAATTGTGTAGCTAATGCCCTTCCATCATACTGGACAGAGTGTTTTGAAACACAGAGCTCAATACTAATAATAAAACAGGACTTTGGGACTTTATTTTCTACAGTGCTGTATTGTCAAGGTATGTTGCTATTTCTATATTAATGCTGTTAGTTAAAAATTAAAAGGTGAAGTGGGTTGGGAGGGTGGCCTAATGGTTAAGGCGTTTGCCTTACAAACACAAGGTGCAGGGTTGGAGTCTCACAAGGGATAATTGGCTAGGCTTAAAAAGGGCAGTTAGCCTAGTACTAATCTATGAACCTATGCAATGACCACTGAAAACCATTTGTAATATTTTAAATGTATTTACTTTTGCCGTAGTCTTGTCTGCATTTATGCAATTATGCTGATGAATGCTACATGAAAAATGTATTATTTAATTTTCTGTGTCACATTTGCACACTTATTGCAGATTATTGCATCTTATGTATATAGGGAGGTCTCAAGTTTTTATCAATATTTGCAGGAAAGGAAATTTTTGTTCTGTTTGTGTATTTCTACTGGACAGAACTCCACAACACCAGATATGGCAGTTATCACAATCTGGTGTTACTTTTCTAATGCTGCATTTATAATTATCATTAATGCAGCAGTGTATTACAGTATTTAAACCTGTGTTATTTCATTTACAGAAGTATCATACAGTCTGTGCTGATAATTGACTTTTAAATATATTTCTTTTTTATTAGTGGGGGATTGTTGGAGGCCTTACTTGTGTGTAGTCATAGTAGGTACTTAACATGTTTAAATTGTTTATGTGTATGTTGGATGCAAACAGTTACACAGAATAAAGATCACAGCCATCCTGTCTGTTTATTATGCAGAAAATGAGGTCATTATCCAGGCCTTATGTCATCATGGATACTTTTTGTCAAGGAGAGGTAGAGGTTACCAATCTGCCCCAGATAGGATATAGCAGCAGGTAGTTGATGACCTTAATTTTGTTGGAGGGCATGGGATAAGATAAGATGGAAGGCAACTGACATGATAACGTCTGCCCACAGTAGGACCACTGCAATTGTCTAGGAACAGGTGGCTATGGGTGATGGTTCTGTTACTGAACCTCCACTAAATGAAACTGAGGTGTTTCTGTCCACTATCAGAGATCTAGATAGCATGGGAGAAGTTTCACCAGAATTCTTCACGTTGGTGCAGATGTGAATGACAGACCCAGAGTGTCACAGGCTGACCTTCAGGTATGCAAGAAGCAAGTTTCATTGTTATGTCTTTATATGCATATATCTAAGATGTCTGATACATATAATATATATAGATAACCAGTGATAATTGTGAGTCTGACAACAGTTATACAACTGTTCACTACATTTTATCGTAAGAAACTTTTTTAGTCTGCACTTTTGAAGGGGGTGTTCTCTTTTTCTTGCTTAATTTGCACTGTGATACTTACCAAAATTATTTTTTCCACTTCTCACATACAGGCACTTCTGAATTGCAGGTTGCCAGCCCACCTGCACTTGGTAAGCACATATTTGTTTATTGTTCATGTGAAGAAAATGAAAACACTGTCATCTGTGTTAGCATGTCTGGCAGGAGATTTGTGTATATTCTCAGATTAGCTTATAGTGTATGCCAGCATGTCTAATTGTGAAAATGTAAATAAGTTTTTAAAATGTTGAGTATTTCCCTGTTTATTCAGAATGTTCAAAGAATCTGTCAGTGTTTTGATACATGTCTAATTGCGCATGTTTGAGAGGGAGGTTCTAAAGTACAAGCTGTCTGTGATGAATCAGCTGTTCAGTAGGTGATGTCATTAGAATGTTCCTGGTTTGCTAGGTGATTATTTGAATAAATGATTGACAGGAAAAATAACTTTTTTCAAACAGTTGATTGCTATTTTTAAAATAGGACAGTCAATACTTTTACCCTGGAATATAAAAGACACTGCTGAAGTCAGTTGAAGGGCAGTAAATTAAGAGTTGCAGTCAGTTACAGTGCTATGTGGTAGACTCCAAGAAAAATGACTCACCAAAAACTGTAAGCCTGACTTTGCCTTGCTGTTATGTTTTGATTAGATCAGGGACAGTATTCTCTAGTTAGATTAGGAAAGTTTAGTTATATAGATATTTTCTAAAATGATGGACTTCTATCCTACAGTTTAATTTCTTATTTCTGGTGATTGACTTCTGGTGTCTATTGAAAGTTATTGATTTACATTCCTGTAATCATTTTAATTATTAAATGTTCTTCATTACTTTACATTGTGGCTGGACAATCAGTGTGTTCTTCAGAGATTAGAGAGTGTTTATACCTGACTGGTACTTCCCAAGTCACCTCAAATGCCTGACTGCTTCTGGCCATAGCTATCATTTATTTTGATATTTAATTTTGTAATAATTGATTACCCTATGAAGGGTGTGTAGACCTGTCTGACTATGGTGGCAGCATTACCATTTGTACTGGAGAGGTGACACAGCTGGAAATCTGTGTCAGGCTTCCCATAAGCATTAGAGTGTGTGAGATTTAAGTTTATTTTAAGTGTGAGTCAGTCCGTGGTCTTAAACGGGAACACCTTGCTTTGAAGTATATATTAAGGGAATGCATTTGGGGTGGACAGAGGTATATAGTCCCGTCCCAGGAAAATAGAACATGTTCCTGTTGTGCTCTTAAGGGAAATTGTGGAATTCTTGTTTGCTCTGGTATTTTCCATGATGCTCCCACACTGGAGTGGAGTCAGTAGTGAGGATTGAGGGTCCTTAATTACTGACCCAGATTTTAAGTGGGGGATGTCACATTATTGGTGGCAGACTGGTGGGATATTAACTGGATGTCACATTATTGGTGGCAGTCCAGTGGTATATTAACTGGACATCGCATTATTGGTGGCAGTCCTGTGGGATATTATCCAGACATCACAGTTAATACTGTATATAAACTAGATTCAGGTCTATATGTCAGTAAAGTTTTTGTAGCAGCACAGGGCTTGATTGTGTTCATGCAGACACATACACACACATACACACACACACACACACACACACACACACACACACACACACACACACACACACACACACACACACACACACTCACACAGAAAAAAATCACTTGCCCATACCACTTTACACACATGCAAACTATCTAAAAAGTACAGCTTAGTGATATACATCTGTTGTTACTGGCCCTGAACACTGTATACTCTAGGAGATACATGTGATTCTTTCTTGCACACAATCACTTCTTTGGTGTCACCCTTGCCCACCTACCCCCAATCCTGTGCAAATGATGATGACAGTGCCTTGCCCTTTGCACATGTCTTTGTGACTTAGGGTTGCATATAAGATCAATGCATACAGTGGATAGCTGATGCTTGCTTATTAACAAGACTGGATTTATCAATATATATTTCAGACCTAAAGTTGTTGATTTAGTGTTCCTACTCATTTGTGAATGAATTACTTCTATAATTGTTGAATTGTATTATATTTCAGTTGGAAGCATAAAGTACTTCAGTCTTGCTTCTTGGTATAGTTGTGCAAGTGAGGGTATAATTGACCTGGTCCATGTTTTATGGACAGTGGTCAACTGAAATGCTTCTAAGTCACCTCCCCGTATATTTGAGAGGACATGTTGAATAACAAAAAACTTAAAAGTATGAGACGAATCAGTTTTTCTAACATGATTTGCCAGTGCACTTGTCTCTTTACAATTATTTACATCTCTAACATGCTCAAGGATCCTGTCTTTCAGGACCCTATTAGTTTTTCCTACATAATATGCAAAACATTTTTGACAGAAACAAAAATACACAACATTAGCAGTCCTACAATCAGCATAGCTATAACTGGTAATAGTAAATTTACGTAAAGGATAAATAAATGTCTTGCTGCTATGAATATATTTACATGCAGTACAACGTCTGCATGGAAAAGTACCAACTCGTGTAGAAAAATCAAATCTATTAAGTTCTGTTCTATAACATAAATGTTGTTTTAAAGACTTGTTATTCCTGAAAGAAAATAAGGGAGGTGACTTAGAAAATACTACAGAAAGCATAGAACAAAAATGGATTCTTAAGTTGAATGCAGAGAAATATCCTGGCTTGAATGGAAATAGTTCCTTAAAACCTTTTTTAAAAGCCAGACCACTGAAGCACTAGAATTATTATATTATTATATTTCTTCAAGTATTTTAACTAAAACTTTTTTATTTATATTTATAGTAATGTTTTAATCATTTATTAGTATATTAATGCATATTTATTTATGTTTTTATGTATTTTTACATTTACATATATTTAATGTTACACATTTATAAGCATTGGATCATGTGATTATTGGATTGTCAGCTGACTTTATTGCATCTTCTATATAAGCTTTATTATATTAAACTACTGTGTCTGATGAAGCAACTAGTGTAGTTGTGAAAGCGCTAACCATTTTTATTTTTATTTTTGGTTTGAATATCCCAAACATAACCTCTAGAAACTTCCTAACTAACATGCGCCCTCCTAGTAAATGCCTATGATACATAGGGATATAATTGAGTTGAATTGCACAGATAGGCTTAAATAGGCCCTCGTTTTTGCTGACCTAGTGCATACCTATAAACCTATGAGATATTTGTGCCATTAAGTAAGTGTTGATAGAGACAACCATGCAATACAAAAAAAAAAACTTCAACTAATGATGATAAATATAACAGAATTTATACAGGCACCAGTACTGTATTACAAGAATATTAACATTATATCACATACCGAATCCCTAGAAAACTACACAAACATATCCACTGACCATTCTGTAACAATAATAAATATCCTGCACTGTAGGAGCACTGTACTGCAAGTGTGTGATCTATACTCAAAAACAAATCAGAGTATTACACAGAAATGTTCCAGAGGGCTTCTGGAATGTTGTTGAGCCTCATCTGATCTTGTGACAATCATGATTAGGTCCTGTTCATGTTTGTTATCAAGATAGTCCAACTTTACTTGACTGCTGCCATGTAATCCTTGTTGGATCCTGCTGCTTCTGGTGGTGGTAGAAGAGCAGAAAAGTGAAACAGATATAAGCATGTTTAGGAACAGATGGCATATATTATCATAAACCTGCATATTATAAGAACTTTTATTCCAGTGTTCATCAGCACAGCCACTTGTGCATACTGGGATGGGCAGAACAACACAAAAACACATATTACAGTTGTTGTTAAAACTGGCATACCATACCATACCATACCATACACGAACAAGAAATAGAGATACTCACTTATTACGTGCCACTGCTACAGTTATTGTATGCCATCAAATATGGGTTCATGTGATACTACTTTGTATTGTAACTACAATACTTTCCAAAACAGTGGTACTTATCACTATACGTGCATGTTCCTCATGCCACACAGCAGGCCCATGTGACACAAAATGCACTTAGGTATGCCTGCAAAAATGCCTCTGAACCCAGAACTTATCACATTATATACATGTACTTTGTGCCCCACAGCAGGCCCTTGTAGCACAAATTGCACTAAAGTACATCTGTAAAAATGCAGACAGAGCTCACGATGATGCTCAAGTCAGAATATGCTCACCACCTGGAATACACCAGTATGTTATGCATTATGTGTGACACTGGTGGTACAATTTCCCTGATAGAGGCTGGGGAACTCTCCATTCATACTTCAGAGGGTTGGGCAGAGCTGCCTAAGGGACACTCCCTTGCAGAAGCAAGGAACAGCCTTCACCACAACACATTGTGTATCCCCTCATTGTCACTATTCTGGGTGTGTGCAGGGAGTTAGGGTCATAAGAAAAAATCTTGAACCACCCCTGATGACTATCTGAATCACCCCGAACATGGAATGAATGAATGGCTAATTGGCAGCAAGGAGACTGATGATCGGCAGACATTAAGGGTGAAGAGAAGAAAAAATAAATGGCTTTCAACATCATTGATGGCACTCATCTGGCACATTTTCTACCGTAACTCTCAATTATCCCTGATTTTCAAGGATGTTACAGATTTTGGCACAACATTTTGCTCATCTCTCCTAATCCCTCTTAAGATTGCAATTTTAAGAAAATGTGATAGATTAAACTTAATAAATAATGACAATTAGAATTATAGTTTATCTACTCCAGAAAATGCATGTTGTCTTATTTTGTCAACATCTTAAGTTAACAACACTAATATTTACAAAAAGTTTTCCTAATTGTCCCTGATAATTTCTGCACTTGGCCCTGATTCTATAGGTAAGAGACTGAGAGGTATGCTTTCTACCATCCAAAATTTTTTCTGGCATGAAAGCAATGTTTTTATTGCACTATTGCTCTTCTGAAATCATGTTTCTCATAAAGAAATAAAACACCACCATCATCACCCAGTATCACTGTCAGTTCCTCTAATGAGAACGTTTATTGCTGTAGTAAAACTTCAGTGTGATAAACTAATAAGTGCAATGTTGTAAGAACACAATAACTATATGTAATATATGCTGGGTAGGCTGTAAAGAAGAAAATTCAAACCCATTTCATTTAAAATGTAGAGAGTAGTGGGTGTGTATTTGGACTGTTACTGCAGCTTCTCCCTTGAAAATCTACAGACATAGAAAAATATATATATATATTGGTACCATCTTACTTCAATGAGGACTCAGTATAACAAATGGGCAGAAAACTATACGGTATTCTTGGAATATTCCAACGTAATGAATAAATAAGACAGAATCCTATGTTGTCCTGGTGTTCCTGTATTCTGCCCTTCTCATGCTCTACCATTTTGTTTGTATTGTTTTGTAAATAAGTGTATACATGGACGGATGTCCAGGAGTGACAGTAGCTTTAGTTAAAGTATCCTTATAGTGCCTTTCAATATTTATTTATTTCATAGGATCATAGATTAGTACTAAGCTAACTATCCTTGTGGGACATTTTAAGCCTAGACAACTACCCATTATAAGAATCAAATCCTGCACCTTGTGTCTATAAGGTAAACACCTTAACCATTTTGCCAACCTCCCATTTTATTTTCTGCATTTATCAAAACAAAAGACAATAACACAGGCAAGCAACTCAGACAAAGTTTATGCAATTACATGGAGCCCTCACTTGCTTTTCATGAAGAAGACAATGATTTTATCATATTTCTGGATGAATTCCTTTCTATCCATTTAGTATCTGAGCTGTTTAAGCGCATCTAAGGTACACAGCAATCTTTTACCCTTATGCTTCTTTGTGGTAGGAAAGCTGGCACCTGTACATATTGCTTTACAGCTGAAATTACTGTTTGCTTAAACAATGGCTAATTTTCAAGGACTCCCTATTTAAATGAAAAACAACACAGTGATGATTCCACATGAAGGGCCAATAACACACATACTGAATCATTCAATAAGCTCCATCTGAGCAAACTGACACTTTTAGCAGGGAAAACTAGTTATGTACTCAGATGCTGTACAGGTTTTACAAGCCAGTAGAAACCACATCAACCTACAAGATTACTTTACTCAGTTAAGCAACTGGTCAACCTTCAACAGTCTCCAAATACCCCACCCCCAAAAATAAATAAATAAATAAATAAACAAAAACAAAGTCATGGCCTTCAGCACAGCAGGGAAACTCCACTCAGTTCCCTCCATTACCATAAAAGGTCACAAAGGCACTACCATTCCAATTGTCACTGAACAGAAATATTTTGTCCTGATCCTTGATGCAGCTCTCTCATTTAATGGGCACAGTGATTATATAACAACTAAAGTCCTAAGACAACTGAAACTCTGTAATATGATTACTCATCTACTTTCTCTCCAACAATTTGGAGCGGTCTGCAATTCCTCATTCTCCACTCTGTATATAATATCCACTTGAGTCAAATGGAAGAGAATAAAATCTGCAGATTTTACCTTCTGACTGACTCTCTACTCCATCACTATTAGTTGCTAGAAAAAAAAACTAATTAGCTATCCATCAATAATCTGGCTACCCTTCTACTTAACACTCTAATTTTTAGGGTCTTAAAACAAAGCTACTGCCTCCTTCTGAAAGTCAAGCTGGCATTTCCAGACACCTCATACAGTCTCCACAACTCAGAAGACAATTATTTCTGCCTCATACCAAAGATTTGAAACATCAGTAGGAGAAACAGTTTTGCCAAGACTGGAACATGAGACTTGAATCTATCTGTCCACTGAAATAAAAAAACAAGAAACTGTTAATAAGTTTAAAGACATACTTAAAAATCACCCCATGTCAGACCCTCCTTGCAACTGCTACCATGACAATGAAGAATGCTATTTTCACTTATGTTTTTTATGTTCTTATCCTTGCTCAGATTTGATATTGCTTTTATCACCTATGTAGAATGCCAGTCATTACTACCTATAATTCAAAAATGTTTTGTATATTGTTTTATACTCCTGTATATACCAATTATACATACATGATACAATCCTATATATTGTATATAACAATTTTCTTTCTGTGTCATACCCATTGCATCTATCACTTGTCCCTATTCTACCATTGCTGTAGATGTTGTTCTCAAATATTGCTGATATAGAGTATATATATGAATTTAATGTCTTATACTTGTGTAAATTGCTGTCTTTACTGCTCTTCAACCTAGGTTGTGGCTGAAAAGGGTCAGTAGACCAGCCCACTTAAACAAATATAAATAAATATATATTGATACCATTTTGCTTCAATGAAACAAACGGGGTAGAATGAAATGTTAAACATAAAGATTAATTAAGATGAAAAATGTTTACTGTCAATAATGATAGACAAAAAGATTCAGGGAACAGAATGGCTCAAATGAAAATAGAAGTGAGTGAGAACAAACACAAAGTGAGGGTGCTTAGTGAAGTCTGCTCAGATAATGGAAAGTGTATGTAATTATTTGTTAATGTAGGAGAATGGAGTAATTGTCCACTGAAATGCTTTAGCTCTCACACTGAATACGGACATTTCAGTAACTGGGTAGCATAATACTTCAATAAAATATGCTGAAGTTTTTGAAGACGGTCTGCAAAAAAAAAAATCACATAGTTGGTACAATAATAAAGAGTTTGGCTTTAGTGGTATAAATGTAACATCATGAGACATGCTGCCAAAAGGATATAAATTATGGGGTCTACATCACTGTAACAAATTTTCACATAACTGAAAATCAGAAGCTCGAAATGAGAATAGCGAAATCACACCAATGCCGAACCTTTACATTGCTTGCCGAAAGTCAGATCAACAAAACACCAGCTGCGCATGTCACACACCACTCTGCGTTTCTGTATGGAGATCATGGTACAGTGAGGATCGAGAAATTTACCCTTTTCCTCACTGTAGTGTGATCTCGGAGTTGCTATATATAAAATGGTGCAAGGGTGCTTGCCTCCCCTGCAAAAACATAACAAAAGATAGATTTTTGTGCTGACTTGGAGCAGCTGGTGTTTTGTTGTTCTGAATTTCGGCAATGTAAAGGTTCATGTTGTGCGATTTCACTCTTCTCATCTCATTCTTTTGATTTTCAGTTATGTGAAAATTCAGTAGTGTGAAGTTTATGACATCAAAATAAGTGGTCAAAAAAATGACACCATCATTGAAGATATAGGCACAGCAATAGACAACTTAACCTTTAGCCACTTTGAACCTGCCAAAGTCAGAAAAGCATTCTCTATAACCCATGTAATTCTAAATGGCATGTCCACTCCAGGAGGGCCAACATACCATTTATACGTCACTTATAAGAATCATTATTGAATATAATAGGCTCACGGGTTCATAGGAGGTTACTAAATTAATGGCCCTAGGGCCTTTACAAGCCTAGCCATGTACTACCTGTGTTCCATAATTGACCTTAGTTAGATGGTCATTATTCACTGAGCGAGTCTATGATTTGCACCGACTGCCCTGTCCATGAGGGACATAGGTGCCATCCCTGGGGGAAATTTATGGTTTCCCATCTAATTGTGTAGGTTGCACTTGAATAGGGTCATTGAGGAGCTTTGCTTCAAGTGAATTGGAAGTTTATTCCACAAGAGTGTCAGTCTCTGGGAGATATAGCTGTCTCTCCAGCATGTTCTGTTAATGTTACAGGCTAAGTTGAAATCCTTGGATTGAATGACTCTTGTCTCATTTGATTTGCAGATGTGCAGCATTTCCACTAGGACAGGGTCAGAAACTACTCTGTAGGCCAGGCACAAGTCGCCTCTTAGCAGACTGTAGGATTCAGAGTACAGTGACAGGGTTTTCAGTCTTTCCATGTAGGTCATGTTTTGGAGTCCCTGAATTTTCTTGATGAGAAACCTCTGTGGTCTCTCCAGCTGCTGTGAGGTACATGCAAAAGAGATCATTGTACTCTATTAGTGGTCTGTTAGAGGAGTTATAACATCCTTAGTCTTGGATGTTATGCCCTTACTTATAAGATGGGTAGTATAGAAGGCTTTCCATACCACTGTGGACACATGTTGATCAAAGTTTAGATTGCTATCTACCTGTATTCCCAAATCTCGCACCACCGGGTTTGAGCCTAAGGGGTTGCTGCCTATATTATAATTTGTAGGGACTTTCTCTTTGCCAAAAGGGATAATAATGCACTTTTTTGTATTTAGTTTTAGTTCATGGCTTTGGCACCAAACATTTGCCTGTGTTAGCCCCTTTTGTAATATGTTAACATCATTTGAGGACTCAATGATTGCATCCAGTTTGCAATCATCAGCAAACTTGGTAAGCCACAGGCCATCGGCTTTCACCTGGACTTCTGAGAAATAGATTCTAAACAGAACAGGGCCCAGCACAAATCCTTGCGGTATGTCACTAGTAACAGGTCTACTGGTAGAGGTGGAATCCTCAACTTTGACTGTATGCGTTCTGTCAGTGAGCCAGTTGGAGACCCATCTAGTGACATATGGGTTAATCCCCAGCCTGGAGTGCTTCACAATGATACCTGAGTGGGGGAATGTGTCAAAAGCTTTGGCTAAGTCAAGATAGGCAGTATGCACTGTTTTGCCTTCATCCAGGGCTTTGGTGATATTCTCAAAGAAGTCCAACAGGTTTAATACGCATGATCTACACTTAACGAAGTCAAACTGGGTTGGGTGAAAAGTTTGAAGGTTGCCTATGTCCTTATTGGTAAGGTCTATGATTATTCTTTCCATGGCATTGCAGATGACATTGGTTAGGCTTATGGGTCTATAGTTCCCAGGGTTAGTTGATGGACCCCCTTTGTGCAAGGGGATTACTGTTGCTGTTCTCCACTCTGAAGGAACAAAGCCAGTGCTCTAGCTGAGGTTGAAGAGATTGTCAAGTGGTTCCGTTAGCTCATGTTTTAGATTGTTTAGTAAACAACCAGGGATGTTATCTGGTCCCATACAGGCTGTGTTTTTGGCCTTGGAGAGCATGGATATAACCTGCTCTTTGAAGATAGTAGGTAGATGACTGGTGTCAGCTATACTTTGGGTTATGACTGGTGGGGACGGGGGTGAAGTTTGTGCCAAATCTATTGGCTTGCATGTTGGCAATTTCCTCAGTTTCAGTATGAGATGTACCATCCACTATAAATTCATCACATAGTTAGGCATTCACTTTTAGATTTCAGACATAGCTAAAGAATGCCTTATGGTTATCCTTAGCTAGGGATGCTAATTTATCTTTGTAACTAGCTTTAGAGGACTTTACAATATATCTGATTTGCTTGCTCAAGCTGTGGAGGGTATTCTTCTTATGCTGAGTAAGTTCCCTCTTGTTCTTAGACATCAGTTTCTTCCCTTTGTTATATAACCTGTTTATACTTGAGGTCCACCAGGATGGCCTGTTTTTTTGGGAGGACCTGGTTTTGATCTGGTCAGGTGCAGCCAAGTCTACACAATTGTTTAGAAGGTTATACAGGGCATATGTGTACTCCTCTGCACAGGAGTCATTGCTAGCTGTGTTAGCAGGTGGGTTTGAAATTGTTTATACCATTACCTAGTAGGATGTAGTTTGCTTTGGAGAAATTTTTCAGTTCTTTTGCTCCTGTTGGGGTGTCAGATCTGATTGTTACTTCAAATGAGACAGATTTATGGTCTAACCTTACCAGGGAGGGCAACACACAGAGGAAAATGCAGTGACCCCCCCCCCCCTTGTTGTTGAATACTAAGTCTAGGACATTTGAACCCCTTGTCAAGGTGCAGACCAGAGCATTTGTACTGACAAAGTCCAGGAACCTCAGGGTTTGCATGTTTGTGCTTGTGCATGTTGCCAAATCAATAGAAGGATAGATGAAATCTCCCATGACCAAAGTGTTTGGCTGTATAGTAAGTGACTCTAGTAAGTCTAGGTAAGAGGTGTGCTTCTCTTATTTCATGGCGGGGGACCTGTAGTTAGCAGTGATGTACTAGGGTGTTTTACGTATAGTCAGTTGGACCGGGAGTAGCTCAAGAGAGTCATACTGTTGAAGCACTTTCAAAGTGTATTTGGCTTTAATGAAGCTGGACACAAGTCTTCCTTTGTTTCTTTCATACTCATTTTGGGGTCTGAACATTGCAAGGCCAAAGTGCTCTCTGTGGCCTTGAACCATGTCTCAGTGACTGCATAGACAGCAGCATCTTCCAAGGTAGGGAGTGCTTCCAGAGAGTGCAGTTTCCTGTTTAGGCTCCTAGCATTAAGCAGCATAACCTTTAGTTTGTCTTGAGTGGCTATTTTAATGTTGGAAATGTTGTTGTTTTGACATTGCCTAAAAAAGGCACTATGAGGGTGGCAAGCACCTTTGCCAGTATCCAAATGCCTAGAGGAGAGAGGTGAAGACCATTTCTGGCAAAGCAGTGTGATCTGTCAACTATGTCTTTCCAGGCTGATAGATACTGGATCCGCCTGGATTGACACCAGAAGCTAAACCAATTGTCGGAGTCAATTATTTTTTGTCTATATTGTGGCATCATCTTGGGTGAAGGTAGACTGCTGCTTAGGGCTATGGACACACCTGCCTGGGACAAATAATCTGAGTGTTCAGTCATGTCTCTCTTCATATAGTCCACAGAGGTACATCTCAAGTCATTCACCCCAACATGTACTATGACAGAGTCATAACAGTAATTGTTGTTGAGTGACTTGAGTTACTGCATGATTTGATGGATCCTGGCACCTGACAAACAGCTGACCATGACCTTCTCCTTATCCAGCCTGGTGAGGGGGACATCTGTGCATCTCACTATGGAGTCACCTATGAGCAGGACATTTGGTTTTGAGGTGCTTTCCCTTACAGGCTTATGTGCTGAGACACTGGTGTGTGTGTTGTCATGTGTAGTGGATTATATTTGCTTTGCAGTGTGTGCAAGTGGTTTCCACTTGCGAGGTCTCTGATCTTTTAGTAGGCTTCTATTGAGTAACTCTACGTACTGTATGTATGTAGGTTTATGTGTTGTGACCTTGTTTTCTGTGAGAGGTGATTGTGTGTGTGTGTGTGTGTGTGTGTGTGTGTGTGTGTGTGTGTGTGTGTGTGTGTGTGTGTGTGTGTGTGTGTGTGTGTGTGTGTGTGTTGACAACCTTTTTGATGTCCAGTTTGTTGTTATGTGAGAGAATTGATTCCAGATTCGTAGTATAATTACATCTCTCACATACTGATATAATGCATCTGAAATAATAAAAAAAGGCACAGTGATTTCTCACCAGAAAAAATCATGAGCTTGAAAAACTTGAATCATTCCAAAAGGATACAGGAATTGTTCTTGTGGCTTATTTCCTAAGGGAGACCTCTTCATTGTATCCAAGACAATTTTTTGCTCTAGGCTTACTTGAAAGTCCATGCCTGGAAGATACTCCTTGGACAGCTAATACCAGACTGCAGTAGCTCATACCAAAAATGAATAAAGGTAACTATAGAACATGACGGCTACATCATAGATTCCAAGAGAATAAGCTTTGCCTTACAATCAGAAAAAGTCATTAACTGCTTTCAAAAATAATCTTGATACATTTATAGGGAGTGGAAAACATCAATGAGAAGTTACAGTAATGTCTTTAGCCAGTTGGTCAAAAGCTGGCAGTTGAACCTATGAGTTCCGATATTCCACACTGTGAGTCAGATAAGTAAGTGGTGGTTCTAACTACTAAGATGGAAAAGTATACATCATCTACCCAAACCTATCCACCAGCCATAGCTTTCAACCTCTCAGCACAAGAAATCTAAGTCAAAAATAATGGGGGGACAAAGGCCCCAAACTAGGGGCATATTTTAAATATTGCTTCTATAAACTGAGAAAGTTGCTAGAATGACAGATTTTACATTATTATATATTTTCTGAAGGATATGAATCTGAAACTCAAATGTCTGTCATTATTTATTATTATTCAGTGTTTTCAATACTCAGTGATTTGCCAGAAAACCACAAATTTTATGAGGAGCAGACCAAAATAAAAAGCAAAAATATGGACATTCTGTGAAAATCTGGACAGTTGAGAGGTATGATCCACCAGCCTAGATTCTTTATTAAGAAGGAGATTAGAAGAAAGAGAAAAAAAATAATTGGCTATATCTTCAGATTTCTATAAAGATCCTATCTATGGAAGCTCTGCACAATATATTTGTCAATCTTATAGCAGAAAGCTGAGTGTCTGGGGCTTTACTAACACTATTGATAAAGTGCTGGACAGAGTAAGACTAACACTATCCTCACAGAAGGAAATATGATCTGTTTCTGGATAGAAGATATTTTGGTCCAGCATCCATAAAACTCTAACATCAAATTAATGTTTTTTCTATTGCATTATGTTTCTGAGACACCCATCTTACTGCAGTAAACTCTCAGATACCCGGCAGCCATGGGGATTGATAGATGCTGGATAACTGTATTTCCGGTTGCTTGACAGTTAGTATTAAAAATAGGCCTGACTAATATTGTATCCTCTACTATTTGTTTGGTTTGACTTGTTCTCAGGTTGGGGAGAGAGGAAATGTATTCCTATCGTCCCTTTTAAAACTCTAAAACTCTAAAAATGTAAGGTATGTTTCTGCGGGTCTACCTGATAATGCCGAAACTGCAAAATGTCGATGACGAGAACACCGACACTGGAAGATCGACAACGGAGATGATCAACAGTTGAAAATCCCGATGCTGAGAACACCGACATGTTAAGGTAAGTGTGGGGTTAGGGTTAGGAGCGGATTAAGTGAGTTAGGGTTAGGGCGTGGGTTAAGTGAGTGTGCGATAGTGACAGACTGTAGGGTTAGGGGCGGGTTAAGTGAGTTAGGGTTAGGGCGTGGGTTAGGTGAGTGTGCGATAGTGGCGGACCTTAGGGTTAGGGTTTGGATTAAGGTTAGTGCATAGATAGTTGTGCATGTAAGATTTAGTGTAGGCTTGTAAGGTTTTTGGTCTGCTTGTGTTGTGTGTGTGCTTTTTGGACAGGGGATTTGTTTTGTTTGTTGATTGTCGGGATTGTGGTTTGTCAGGCAAGTGAAGTTTCATGTTTTTGAACTTTCGGTTTTGTGGTGTCGGTGATTTCATTGTCGGTGTTTTCGCGTGTCGGTGTTATCAGGTAGACCTGTTTCTGTGGGGGGGGGGGTGACAGAAAGTGCAACACATGAAAATTGTACTGTATTTCTTCAATTTTTTTTTTTTGCCAGTTGGTTGAGGACACCAGCGCTTGAGTTCCGGTTAACTGAGAGTTTACTGTACAATGTTTTTGTCTATTTTTGGATAGGGGCACCAGGTTATCATTGCAGGTGATCATATAAGTCACTACTCATAGATATATGGAATACTACTTGTTTTATGTAAACATTTTACCTTAGGGAAGTAAGGATTATATAGAGGTAGATGTCTATTATTTATTTATTTATCTGACATTTGGTAACCGGGTATGTCCAACTGAGCATGAGCTGTTTTTCAGCACAAGCCTGGGGAGAAAAGCTCCACAAACAGTACATGTAACAGAAACAAACAGAAATATTCTTTGAAGCTATACAAGGTATTTAAAACAGTCATTAGTCTAACAACAAAAGTTGCAATTATGTGCGGAACAAGAATACAAAAGAGCAGTGAGTTTAAGGAGAGGTGTAGTACAATGTGGGCAAAAGTAGTTGAGTGAAGTAGCTTTAAGAACAGATAACCCTTGGTAAGTGAGACATAGAGAGACAGAGGGTACAAGCAAGTGGAGTTGTTTTTAACATAGAGAGAGAGGGTACAAGCAAGTGGAGTTGTCTTTAGTTGTTAGGGGAGACAGAATGAGTATGATCAGTAGAAAATGGTGAGCATACAGAGATTAAAGTCGGATTTTTACAGTGACAAGTGCAGGTGCTTAGTAAGCTCTCTATTTCTTTTTGGAGGAAACATCACTAGCAGGAGTAAAAGAATGTCTTCGATTTTACTGAAGTTGCTATAATAAACCTCCAGGACAGGATCTTCTGTCATGTGGAATGACATAAGACTGTGAAGCCTCCTACATTACCTTAAAATGCTCTTTGTGAAGTCACAGAAATCTAAAATTGATGCCTGTACCTGCACTGGTGTATACATCAATCATGCACCAGCAATGGTCTAGCTGAAGAAGTTATGTAAGAATGCTTAGTTACATTTTACAAGCAATAGGGGGGTTTGTGAAAAATCATATGTAACCCATTTCACAGGATTCTTCTCCACCAAAAGAAAACTACATCAGTCCAGAACAACCTTAAAAATGATAGTTTCTCTGACACTTGAAGGTTCACCAAATCCTGCCTTCCCTAAAAGATACCCAGCCTTTCCCAGCACACTGAATAGCATTTATTGTCCTTTCCAACATGCTATAGATTCCCTGAAATCTTTGAAAGTATACTGCCATCGATGTAGCTTGAACTTCTTTAACCTCCTCTTCTTCTTTTACTAACTCTGTCATTTGTGCTTTTTTGCATATTTTCTAATATTTTTAAAACAATATTTTACACTTTGGATTTTTTGTTCTTACCCAGACATTGAAGGGGTGTAGGAATTTGTTGGAATGGTCTGCGTGTATTTTTTTTTTTGAGCATGAAGAAAGCATATCACTGCGTATTACAAAAAGTTTTAAAAGTAGATTTACAGCCAGCCTCCCATGGTTACTGGTTGCTGTGTCTGTGTGATCCGATCCCTGTATTTTCAGACTGAAAGTTACGTCTGCAATCTTGGAGTTAAATCATTATGAATGTGGGTCCCCACTAAGGGTGTGTCCAGTTTCCCATCATGTTCTTGACTTTCATAGACAGGATATCAGCTTAGAGCCAAAGACTGGAGAGTGTCAAGTTTAGGAATGTAAAAGCTGCATGTTAGTTGCTCGCAGATGAAGTTGATCACTTGGGCACAATTGACCGTGATCTCTAACATGCAACAAAGTGGTTCATTGCTGTCTGAAATAGATGGAATGAAAATTAGCACCTGAAAATCAAAGGACATGGCTTTCTCCAGAAAAAAAGTTGACTGGCAGGTAAAAAAGAAGCATCTACTAACAAATAAAGAAGTTAAAGCATCTTCTGGGGATGGAGGTCTTGCTCCTGAGTAAGCATAGAGAAGACCGAGTGACCAGCATATTGATGCGTTGGTAACATTACTGAAGATGTTGTTCTGGATGGTGGTGGTAAAATGAGAACAGAGCAAAGGGTAAACATCTCAGTTCACTGGTCAGTTACTACTCCCCATCTTCATTATGCTCAAGAATATTATGTAGTGACTGAAAGGATATAATCAGAGATACAAGTGGCAGAAATGGGTGCTCTTTTACATTGTTGCTAGGATTACTTTCCATGATGCAGTACGGGGTTTAACAATCTAGGAAGTCATGGAGTAGATCCACTACTGTAGCAACCATTCCTTCTCCATTCTTGCATCCAAACTCTGGCAATCTCTCCCCCTTCATCTTAAAGAAGTCTCCTCTTTCCCTATCTTAACAGCTCATCTGAAAAGATATCTTCATCAAAAATCTGACTGCAAGTGCTTTTCCACTGGACCTAATTCCTTCCTCATTTGCAACACTTCTACTTTTTTCCTCTGTTCTCAGCTGCTGCTTCCTTTTCATATTTACTGCTAAATAGGTGCATAGGTTCATAGGTGCTTAGTAGACTAATGACCACAAGGTCCTTTTTAAGCCTAGCATTGCATCAGAAATCTCTGACAAGTTCTGATACCCTTGATAAGTGTAAGCATGGGCCTGGGAGATGAATCATTTACAGGTTATCTGTGTCCATTAGAGACATAGGTGCCAAACCAGTGATGAATTTCCGGTTTCTCATCCAATTGTCCAAGTTGCACTTGAATTGGGTTAGGGAGGAACTCTGCTTCACATAGATGGGAAACCTGTTCCATAGACTGGGTAGTCTCTGGGATATCTGCCTATCTCTCCAGCAGGTCCTATTTATATCACAGGCAAGGTTTAAGTCTTTAGAATGGGTAATTCTGGTGCTGTTTGTTTTGTGGATATGCAGGAGGTCCATCAGAGTGGGGTCTAACAATGCCCTGTATGCCAGGCACAGATCTCCCCTCAAAAGCCTGTAGGAAACAGAATACAGGGATAGGGGCTTGAGGCGGCCATAGGACATATTACTTACACCCTGTATTCTTTTAGTGAGGAACTTCTGTGGACGTTCCAGTTGTTGGATATACCTGGTTAGGTACATACCATAGGGGGCACTGTACTCAATGATAGGTCTGATGAATGCTGAATACAGTGGAACAATGACTTCCTTGGACTTAGATGCCATACCTTTGTTTATAGGTTGTGCAACATAGAATGATTTCCTCACCACTGTAGACACGTGATGATCAAAGGCCAGATTACTATCTGTGTGTGCCCCTAGGTCTCTGACTACTGGGTCAGCTCTAAGGGGTTGTGTTGTCAATATGATAGTTACCAGGGAGAGATGACTTACCAAAGGATACTATTATGCATTTCTTGGCATATAGTTTTAGCCCATGGCTCTAACACCAGTTGTTTGTGTCAGCCCCTCCTGGAGAACATTTGTGTCAGTGTGAGATTCAATGACAGCTCCTAATTTGCAATCATCTGCAAATTTAGTTAGCCATAGGCCACTGACATTGGCCTTGACGTCTGAGAAGTAAATGCTAAAAAGGAGCGGCCCAAGGACTGATCCCTGAGGGACTACACTTGTGACTGGCCTCTTTGTAGAGGTGGACGCCCCAGTTCTAACTTCCTGGGTCCTGTCTGTGAGCCAGTTGGCAATCGACCAGGTGACATATGGGTTTGTACCCAACCTCTTGAGTTTGTCAACAATGCCCAAGTGAGGTATTGTGTCAAATGCCTTGGCCAGGTCAAGGTAGGCAGTGTAAAATTAATTCACATTTGATTTTCTATTCTTCTAATATCATTTATATATTGTATAGATTGTCTATGGGTTATTTTCCTTTTGTGATTACTCTGTGTTTGTGAATTTGTTCTACTTTCTTTCTTTTTTTGGTGAATCTGTTCACGCAAATGTTCTAGTGAGCAGTGTACTACCCCAGTGGAAGTTTTTCGGCTTTTCCCAGTTAGGGGTCACTACAGCAGAACTCTGGTCTGCTAATGATTGGCAGTAGGTTTTTACGGTGCCGAGTTGCCAGCCCAATACTCAACCTGCAAAGAAGGCACACCCATTCACGCACGCACCTACATGCATGTCTTTAGACGTTACTCGACCGCAGGGAGGACATGCAGACTCCACAAACAAACTAAAATAAATAAGTAAGTAAATAAATAAATAAATATTTTAAGAGGAAGCAATTAACGTTTTTTGGGCATCAAGTGACTACTCCCACCTAAATGTATCCTATGGGAGGTGGGCTAGGCATGGCCTACTGGATGGAACCATGCAGCAAACCAGGAAATGCTGGAGATATTATACCTCACATCTTGCCTGGGAATCCCTCAGTGTTAACTGGAGACTGTTGCAGGGTTAGGGAAGCATGGTTTGCCCTGCTAAGCTTTTTACTACCAAGACCCTCACTGTGACTAGTGGCATAAAAAATGGATGGATGGATACTTTAGGCTTCCTCTTTGGGTCTTTAGCTTGTCCTGGTGTTTTATAGCCATGTTTCTTATCATCTTTCTTAATATATATATATATATATTTTTTTTTTTTTCCCAGTTCAACATTTTTCCATACAAGCAGCACTCTCAAGGTTTTTGCTTTCCTTATTGTTGCATTTTTTAAATAGGTTTACTATCAAAATGTGGAAAATCAAAACATTTTTCCATACTTTGATCGAATTCCTTTTCCAAATTTGTAATACAGAATTACCAAAATGTTGGAAATAGTAACCACGGAATCGACATTTAAGCACCGGAAGTTCCAATGTTGAAATTCCGTGTTACCTGTAAAGTTTTTGCAGGGGGCAAGTCCCCCTGCAGCCCCCACACTCTGTGCTTATTATATATTCCAACTCTGAGATCGCTCTACAGTGAGGAAAAGGGTAAATTTCCTGATCCCCACTGTAGTGTGATCTGCTATCAGAATGTACATTACCATTTGCTAAAGTAGATTCAAACATTCTCAGAACTGCATTACAGAAACTGGAAAACACCCATTCAACCATCCCAGTTTTGCGTAAGTGCCATTCCACATTTTCATAGCAAACCTTTAAATATATCACAGTGGTGACACTGACAATTACAAGTATGGGACTGGGTTTGAAAGAGTTAGACTGTTTCTTCCAGCAATACACCTAATGAGAAACACTTCTGTGAAATGTTATTACTCTTAAAAAAATTTTCAAAGTAACTAAACAACTCTTTTCAGGTGCTGATCTAGCGTGAGATGAGCCATGACAGGATAACAGTAATACTGGCATTTTTAGTGACTGTGCATCTTCAGAGCTGAGTGCATGTGCAAGGCACACGGCTTTACCCACACATCCTCCTCTGTAATTGTAATAATTTTCAAACATTTTCAAGGGCCTAAAAATCAGTAAAACACAGTAGTTGCACTATTATCGTTTCACCTTTTCATGGTTCACCACAAATTAAGTTTGGAACCCTACTCAGATCTGCTCTGAGTTACAGCACAATGGCACTAAATATACAGAACCAACTGATATTGCCAACATCCTGGCAGATAGGTTCAGTGGTAAATTTACGCCCCTCTCACCCCCTAGAGGGCCCATCTCTATACCGGAAGAATGCAAAGGTCCTGTAATCATGGCTGCACAGGTAAAAAACACACTCTCCAAAGCCAAGAACACAGCATCCATGGGACCTGACAATATCCCAGGCTGCGTTCTACATGAACTATAGAATGAACTGACACCCTACCTAAGTACCATGTTCAATCATAGCCTCACCTCAGGCTTTGTGCCCAGTGAATGGCACACCGCAATGGTTATCCCACTCCACAAATGGGGAGCCATGACGGACCCCGGGAACTACTGCCCCATTAGACTGATGAGCCTGGTCTGCAAGGCCATGGAACGTATCATCATGGAACTCATAAACAAAGACATTGGTAATCTCCAAACCCTGGACCCTACCCAGTTGGGATTTGTAAAAGGCAGATCATGTCTCCTAAACCTGAGTGACTTCTTTGAAGCAGTCACTAAAGCCATAGATGAGGGTAAGGTGGTTCACACAGCTTATCTAGATCTCGCCAAGGCTTTCGACCCCATCCCCCACTCTGGAATTATAGATAAGCTCACTAAACTAGGTATAAATCCCTATGTCACAAGATGGGTTGCCAACTGGCTCACGGACAGAACCCACACTGTGAAAGTAGCAGACTCCAAATCCGACTTCAGACCAGTGACAAGTGGAGTACCACAGGGTTCAGTCCTGGGTCCTCTCCTGTTTGGTATCTACTTCTCTGAAGTACAGGCTAACACAGAAGGTCTTTGACTATCAAAGTTTGCAGATGACTGTAAACTAGGAGCCATAATCAAAACTCCTAACGATGTGGACATACTACAAAAGAAAAAACCAAGTCAAACAGCAACCAAGAAAAAACGGCAGTTTTCTGTAGAATGTCACCAAGCACAATAGATTCCACCACAGTTAAAAATAGAGTGCAAAAACACAATTTATTAAAGCAATTCCAAAATCAAGGCGTTTTCGTCCTATAGCTGGACTTCATCAGATAATCTCTTACATCATTTATTAGCATCCATTATATACTTCCTTCATTTCCATTTTCCAATCAAAAAATACCAATTAATTCAAATAAACAAATCAGTTTACTTTTAAAAGCTCATTAATATTAAAATACATTTCATTTAATCACATAAATACATCCAATTTCTCTAAAAGACTTTAAATTATATCTATTCATCACTTTAAAATCAATTCCATTCATATTGCAGGGGCTAAAATATATTTTTATATACATGTTTGAATAAATATATACATTCATAAAATTCACATTCAAATAGCATACATTTTCATCAAACAGCACCATCTATTGACCATATAATTTATTGCACTCAGGATTATATTTTAGCTGCTTTTAATTTCAGTAGAGGTAAAATTGAAATATATTCATTCAGACCTGGGGATTTATTTGCTTGCAACGTGATCTGCCACCATAATTCTCTATATCCTATGGTGTCTTCCCATGGCCCCCCTCTGATGTTATTCTTTATATGTTCAATTACAAAAAACTGATATATACTGTCTTCACATGTCTTCCTGTGTCTATACAATGCATTAGTCTCCTTCATTTTTATAATGTCATAGGTATGCTCATATATTCTTCATTTTAAAGTTCTCTCCATTTTACCTATGTAAAAGGACCCACATTTGACACAGGTGGCCAGATACACTAATCCTTTAGTATCACAATTGTATAGCCCATTGCCCCTAATCAATTTACCTCTACTCTCTACATATATATTCTCCTTATTTGCTATATATTTACATTGACCACATTTCCCACATTTAAATGTACCCTTTTTATTATTCAGTCTGGTACTTATATTTTTATTTTCCTTCTTCTTTTGTTCCAAATATTCCTTTATATTATTAGCATTTTTATATACTACCCTTGGAGTGTCTCTAGTAAATCTTCCAAATCAGTAAGAGCTATAAATCTTTCCCATTCTCTATAGAAAACCGATTTAATGCTCTGATTCAAACCATTATACTCTAATACAAAGGACAATTTATATTCTTCTTGTAAACTAGCATTACTATTGTTTCCCATATAGTTGCCCATAGTCTCTTTAATACCTAAAATGGGCTCAAATTTTCCCATTCTTCCTCTTTCTATTTCCAATCTAACACTATGTACCAAACTTTTATTATATCCTCTATCTAGGAACATACCTTCTAACAAGTCACATTCTATCTTAAAATCTTCCGATTTACTTGTCATTCGTGACCTCCTCACAAATTGGCCTTTTATTATATTTCTTTTACTATGTTCTGGGTGTGCACTGTTGTAATGCAAATAAGAATTACAATAAGTTACCTTTCTATAAACTTTAGATGCAAAATTACCTTCACTTTTAATTATTTCTACATCTAAATATTGTAAAACCTTCTCAGAAACATTATAGGTGAATTTAAGAAAATCAGGACATCCTACAAAAGGGCCTCACTGAGACAGATGCCTGGTGTCAAAGCCATGGCCTGAAGCTCAATGCCAAAAAGTGTATTGTCATCCCCTTTGGTAAAAACTCTGTACCCATGAACTACCACATAGCTGGTAGTCTACTTAATGCTGGAAATGTGATAAGAGACCTTGGGACACAGGTGGACAGTAATCTCTCCTTTGATAATCACATCGCCACAGTGGTCAGGAAATCCTTCTACGTGGCTCACCTCATCACAAAAGGTTTCTCATTCAGAAAAAAAGAGGTCTTTATTCCCCTCTACTCATCACTCATTAGACCCATTATAGAGTACAACACCCCTTTTGGTATGTACCTCACAAGACATCTACAACAACTGGAAAGCCCACGGAAATATCTCACAAAGAGGATTACTGGCCTCAAACAGATGCCCTACGCAGACCGTCTCAAAAAACTCCAGCTTTACACCATTGCATATCGCCTACTCAGAGGCGATCTCTGCCTAACATACAAAGCTATGTCAAACCCAGAGCTGTTGGACATGCTCCACTTAAAGAAATCCCAATCCCTCCGAGCTACATGCTCTATGGACCTAAACCTTGTCACCACAATAAACAGAACATGCTGGAGGGATAGATTCCTGTCCCAGAGACTTTCCATACTCTGGAACAGACTACCTATCTATGTCAAACAGAGCTCCTCATTAGCACTCCTCAAGAAAAATCTTGATGACTGGATGGGAAATAGGAAATTCA
>NC_056727.1:808176377-808223919 GCF_019279795.1 Protopterus annectens
CCCATTTGATTTATGGATATGCAGCTTGGGTTGCTCTGTAGGCCAAGTATAAGTCTCCCCTAAGAAGTCTATAAAATACAGAGTATAATGAAAGGGATTTTAATTGGTCCATGTAAGGCAAATGCTGGAGGCCTTTGATCTTCTTTGTTAGAAACCTCTGAGCTCTCTCTAATTGCTGTAGGTACTTAGTACGGTACATACCAAATGGGGCGTTATACTCAGTTATGGGATGGATAAGTGCTACGTATAGTGGGGTTATAACTTCTTTTTCTCTCAAGGTGATGCCTTTACTAATCAAATGAGCTACATGGAAAGCTTTCATTACAAAAGTAGACACATGGTGGTCGAAGTTAAGGTCGCGGTCAACCTGTGATCCCAGGTCCCTTACTACTTCATGGGTACTTAGGGTATTATTATTGATTTGATAGTGTGAAGGGACATTGTTTGTGCTGAAGCGAATGATGATGCATTTCTTTGCATTCAGTTCGAGACCGTGACTAACACACCAGTCATTGGTTTGTGTGAGACCCTTCTGAAGTATACTAACATAATTTGGGGGTGCAATGATTGCACCTAGTTTGCAGTCATCTGAAAACTTGGTCAGCCACAGCCCTTTAGTTTTGACCTTAACTTCTGAGAAGTATATACCAAACAGTGGAGGGGGGGCCCAGCACTGACTCCTGTGGTACCCTGCTGGTAACAGGTCTGCTGGTTGATGTGGAATCACCCACTTTAATAGTGTATTTCCCGTTTATGAGACAGTTGGCAACTCATCTTACAGTGAAGAGATTTACATTCAGTTTGCTATGTTTAATAGTAATGGCTGAATGTGGGATTGTGTCAAAAGCCTTTGCCAAGTCAAGGTATGCTGTGCGCACAGATCTGCCTTCATCAATGGTCTTAGTCACACTTTCAAAGAACTCCACCAGATTTAATGGGCAGGATCTGCCCTTCACGAAGCCAAATTGGGTAGGATCCAGGGTTTGGAGGTCACCTATGTCTTTATTAATGAGGTCCATAATGATATGTTCCATGGCCTTACAGATGAGACAGACTGGTCAGCCTTATGGATCTGTAATTCCCTGGGCTTGTTGCTAGGCCACTTTTGTGGAGGGGAATAATTGTGGCTGTTCTCCATTCTGCAGGAACAAAGCTGTGGTTAGGCTATGATTGAAAATGGTACTTAGTGGTGATCCTAGTTCATGTTTTAGCCTGTTTAGAAGACAGTCTGGGGTGTCATCTGGTCCCATACAGGCCATGCTCTTTGCCTTGGACAGGCTTTGACGACCTGCTATTCAGATATGTAAGTTGGAGGGAGTTTGGGGGAGGGTTTGTTGTAAGTTAGGAGGGGATAAAGGAGTGAAAGTTTCACCATATCTATCAGATAGCAGGTTTGCTATCTCTGTGGGGTCAGTGTGTGTGATACTGTTGGTCACCAGTTCTGCACATGCTTGGGTCCTACCCTTTAGGTTACATACATAGCTGTAAAAGGCCTTCTGGTTATCCTGGGCAGTACTTGCTAGGTTTCTCTCAAAGGGGCTCTTGGAGGATTTGACAAGGTGTCTTATTTACCTGTTAAGGCTGAGGAGGGTGCTTTTCCATTCTTGGGTCCTTGCCTTTATTTTCTTGGCAGCAACGTTTTGCATTTATTGTAGAGTTTGTTGATGCTGGAAGTCTGCCATGGCAGCTTGATTTTACTTGGGGCTCTGGCTTTAATTCTATCTGGTACAGCCAAGTTTATACACTTATGCAAGTGATTGTACAGGGCTTTAGTACAATGCTTTGGCGTAGTTACCACTTTCAGCTTGGGGTGGGGCTTGAAATGCATTTATACCTTCATCCCAATCACCTCAAGTTTCATTTGATGTTGTGTCTTTACTGCTCAGGATTCTGTGCCATATTAAAGAAATGGTGACTTCAATATTTTGTCATTTTATTTTTCATTTTATTTGGTATTCCTATATCATACATTATCCCTGACACTTTATGCTAATTGGCTTCTACATACCTTCCAAATGACCAGATATTTGCAGAGTGTATAAAAATTGTGGTTTTCTGGAAAATCACTGAGGACTGAAGTCACTAGATCATGACATACATTTGAGTTTCAGATTTCATATACTTTGGAAAATACATGCTAATGCAAAATCTAGCTATATTCTAAGTTTATAAGAGCAATATTTAAAATCTGACCCTCATTTAGGCCTTTGTCTGTCCCCAACCCCATGTTATTTTTGGATTTGTCCAGATTATACTTGCACTCAGAAGTTAAGAGTACAGCATTTCTGATTAAAGCTTTGACCTACTCTATCAGATTTCTCTTCTCCTCATGCATCTCCCGGATGTCTGAAACTGTTAACATGTTCAGCTATTTTCCCCATGTATCTCAGTGTTCAGGTCTTTCTGATTGCCACCATTTATTATCTTGTCTGTACTTAATTTCATTCTATGTGCTGTCCGTTTTGCATTCAAGTCCCTATCACTTGCTGAAGTTCCCGTTCAGAGCCTGCTTGTAGTGCTAGATTGCCTATGCCCACCAACTTCATTGAGCTGTCTCCTGCGATACATTTGTTGATGTAGTCCATCACCAATATGAACAGAAGTGGGCTCCGAGCCAAACCCTGATGCACACCCCATCCCACTGTGAACCCTTTTGTGAGTACAGTCACTCTTTGTACTTGGGTCACTGAGTCCTTGCACACACTCTCCAATGATTCTACCAATGTTACTGGCACTTCAGACTACCACAGAACTGCCCAGATTCACTTTTTCAGGACTTAGTCTCATTTTCTTTGTCTAGAAATGCCTATTTGAATTCATTTCTCTTATCCAGCTTCCTCTCCACTACATGTCTTACTACAAATGTTGTATCAGTTATACCGCATCCTGATTTCATTTCAAACTGCTCTTCTCCCAGCTTACTTTCGACAGCTCTGAGGATGTGTTTATCAGTCATGCTCTCTGGCACTTTCATGCAGTGTAACAAGAGCTTTGATACCTCTGTATTTCCTACAGTTATGAGTATCCATTTGGCCTTGTACCCTCTCATTAGAATGTTTATTCTCCACTCATTCATGATTAGCCTCTCTCTCCATATTGTGATGAGAACCCTCAGGAGCCTGTTCTCCCTTAATACATCCAACATCTTGATCATATCTGCTGTGACTTCACCACAGCTTGCCTCCTTCCCTAATTTCATTTTCCTTCGACTACTTTCCACTTCTTCTAAGGTGGATTCTTCTTCCTCTTTCATCATAGGCTCTGCCTGGCATAGCACAGTATTTGTAGAGTTTTCTTCGTTCAGAAGCTTCTTGAAGTGTTCCTTCCATCTGCCCTTGATGTCCTCTGGGCTGACAGATTGTTGCTGGCATCCCTTACAAATGGCATTGGCCAGCTATCTTTGTCTTTCTGTGATTGTTTTGCAAGCTGATAGAGCTTCTTTCTGCCATCTGCTGAGTCATTTTCCAGAAGATGATAGAGGTTCCATCATAGCTTGTTCTCTAGCACTGTGACTGCTGGCTTAGCTACTTTTGTAGCCAGAATTCCTTCTTGGGACTGCCTCTGCTTTTCTGTCTCCTACTTCTCTATTTTTCCATCACCAGCTTCCTCAATATACACCTTGCAGCACATTGGTCCCCTTATCTTCACACATACTGTTTTGAGACTCTACCATTCTTCTGCTCCACCTATTTCCTTTTCTTCCCAAGGTGCTAGAGCCAAGAGTACGTCCTTGAACCCTTGTACTTTCACTTCAGACAGCTTCCATGTCTTCAGCCTAGTGTCTGTTAATTTTAGACCCTTCTCTTTCCACTGCTTGCAGCTGACTGTGGCCATCAGTGGTTCCAAAAATACTGCTAACTACCAAATCTAATGTATTTAATTTGGCAAACATGTCCTTGCAATTTCATTAAAATTCAATATTTTATACCAGATTTAGAAATGCCATCTATAAGATATCATTGACTTCATGATGTGGACCCATAAGCTGATTTTACAGACACTGAGAAATTATAATTCCTGTCCAAAATCACCTTTTGTGACTGAACAATACAGAATGGTGCAGGTGTTCATGAAATGAGGTTTTTTAAATGACATTCTGTAAATTCAGTATAAATCCTCAACTTTACTAGATACAAGGAATTGTCTACACTACAGAATTATAACATTGGCAGTCAGCAGTATTATGAGACAAATGTTCAGAATAATTTTATAATGGGGTGGATTTCTTAAGAGCTACTTGTGCAATTCTGTCATAAAAAGTGATTTTGTAGTCTCCAAGCAAAACCATAGCTTCCAAAAAAACTAACAAAAGTCAGTGACGTGGTTTGTAATATTAAAAAGTATACTCATAATGCTAAGGATAAGTTATATGGAGAGTTGTATGAAAGGATAGACAATAAGGAGGGAGAAAAGGACCTGTACAGATTGGCTAGACACAGGGACCAAGCTAGGAAAGATGTGCAGCAGGTAAGGGAGATAAAGGATAATGAGGGAAACGTACTCAAAAGCGAGGAGAGTGTGTTGAGCAGATGGAAAGAGTACTTTGAGGGGCTGATGAATGAAGAGAATGAGAGAGAGAGAAGGTTGGATGATGTGGGGATAGTGAATCAGGAAGTGCAACAGATTAGTAAGGAGGAAGTAAGGATAGCTATGAAGAGGATAAAGAATGGAAAGGCTGTTGGTCAGGATGGCATACCTGTGAAAGCTTGGAGGTGTTTAAGAGAAATGGCAGTGGAATTTTTAACTAGATTATTTAATGAAATCTTGGAAATTGAGAGGATGCCTGAGGAGTGGAGAAAACGTGTTTTGGTACCGATTTTTAAGAATAAAGGTGATGTGCAGAGCTGTAGTAACTACAGAGGGATAAAATTGATCAGTCACAGTATGAAATTATGGGAAAGAGTAGTAGAAGCTAGGTTAAGAAGGGAGGTGATGATTAGTGATCAGCAGTATGGCTTCATACTAGGAAAGAGCACTACAGATGCGATGTTTGCTCTGAGAGTGTTGATGGAGAAGTAACAGAGAAGGTCAGAAAGAGTTACATTGTGTCTTTGTGGACTTAGAGAAAGCATATGACAGGGTGCCCAGACAGGAGTTGTGGTATTGTATGAGGAAGTCGGGAGTGGCAAAGAAGTATATAAGAGTGGTACAGGATATGTACAAGGGTAGTGTGACAGCGGTGAGATCTGCAGTGGGAGTGACAGATGCATTTAAGGTGGAGGTGGGATTGCATCAAGGATCAGCTCTGAGCCCTTTCTTATTTGCAGTGGTGATGGACAGGTTGACAGACGAGATCAGACAGGAGACTCCGTGGACTATGATGTTTGCAGATGACATTGTGATATGTAGTGAGAGTAGGGAATAGGTTGAGAAGACCCTGGAGAGGTGGAGATATGCTCTAGAGAGGAGAAGAATGAAGGTCAGCAGGACTGACAGAATATATGTGTGTGAATGAGAGGGAGGATAGAGGAATGGTGAGGATGCAGAGAGTAGAGTTGGCAAAGGTGGATGAGTTTAAATACTTGGGAATCAACAGTTCAGAGTAATGGCGAGTGTGGAAGAGAGGTGAAGAAGATAGTACAGGCAGGGTGGAGTTGGTGGAGAAGAGTCTCAGAAGTGATTTGTGACAGACAAGTACCAGTAAGAGTGAAAGGGAAGGTCTGCAAGAGGGTAGTGAGACCAGCTATGTTATATGGGTTAGAGACAGTGGCATTGACAAAAAGGCAGGAGTCAGAGATGGATGTGGCAGAGTTAAAAATGTTAAGATTTGCACTGGGTGTGACAAGGGTAGACAGAATTAGGAATAAGCATATTAGAGGGTCAGCCCAAGTTGGATGGTTTGGAGACAAAGCCAGAGAGGCGAGATTGCATTGGTTTTGACATGTGCTGAGGAGGGATGCTGGGTATATTGGGAAAAGGATGTTAAGGATGAAGCTGCCAGGTAAGAGAAAAAGAGGAAGGCCTAAGATAAGGTTTATGGATGTGGTGAGAGAGGACATGCAGGTGGTTGGTGTGACAGAGCAAGATGCAGAGGACAGGAAAAAATGGAAACAGATGATCTGCTGTGGTGACCCCTAATAGGAACAGCCGAAAGAAAAGAAAGATATTCATAATGCTAACAATTGATAAACTTATTACGTTTGATCAAAGTACTATAGACTTGTGCCAAGGTGTCGGCTTTAAGTACTGAGTTATATAGCTGGTGTACCTACTTAGGTAGGGGTTCTACTCTCACTGCAGTCAATTGGTGTGTGTGTGTGTGTGTGTGTGTGTGTGTGTGTGTGTGTGTGTGTGTGTGTGTGTGTGTGTGTGTGTGTGTGTGTGTGTGTGTATGAGTGTTCAGTTGGCTCACTTTCAAGAGACCATTTTATTTAGCTATAAATATATAAATATTTGGAGGCATCTCTATTTACCTGGAGTGCTTGTTTGACTTGCTTGCTGTACTCTGCCTGAATATTGCTGATATCTGTCTGCATTTTATTTTTTCCACACACCTGCACAACTGTTGTTGTATTCTTAAACTTGGTGGCTTTTGAGTTGCCCGCCACCTTTATAAATTTGATTTTGGACACTCTTTCCAGTCCCATCTCATCAGCTCATTCTACTGAGTACAGAGATATCAGTTGAGAAGATCCACCGCTTTAATTTCTTAACCTTGAATTATCTTCTGTTTCTTCCCTTCGCACTTAACTTTAAAAAGAAAATGCACTTTATTCAGCTGCTTTTATTATATGGCAGGAGAGTGTAGCCACAATACAGTGATAAGATGATCAGCTTTAATAATTGGCTTAAATTCTGGTGTCATTCAAAGGGGATCCAATGTCTGTCTGCCTGGGATGACATGCTGGACAAGCCACGCTGCTTCGCAAGGGACGGCTTGCACCTGTCACCCCTGGGCTTCCGGATATTGGCAAAGGCTCTTGCCACCCCCATAGTGCCTTTTTTAGGCAAGGCTCAAATTCTAAACCTACCACCCTAGAACACCAAAAAGGAAAAAAACTAAGGGTAATGCTGCTCAATGCCAGAAGTCTCAATCTCAAGATGCACGCACTCGAGGCCCTTCTCAATATGGAGAACATCGATGTCTGTGCTGTGACAGAAACCTGGTTCAAGGCTCCTGAGAGCACCCCAGCACTAACAGGTTTCACCTCATATCATGCGTTCGGCCCCAAAATCCGGACAACACCAAGAAAGGAGGGGGGGTGTCCATATTCATAAAGGACACCCACACCTCAAGGTTGGTGGCAACGCACGATGCATCGGAGACCATCCAGGTGCAATTAACCATAGGCAAGACTGCTCTGCAATTTGTAGCATGTTACAGGCCACCCTCTCAAACTCAGGAACCTCACATGGCCTTCCTGAAAACATTGGAGGGATAAATGTATCTCCAAACACCATCATACTAGGTGACTTTAACTACCCTAATATAGACTGGGAACACTACTCAAGCCCGAACACTCTAACCCAAAGATTCCTGGAGTTCATAAACTCAAATGCCATGGAACAACTAGTCACCATCCCCACAAGAGGAGAAAACATACTTGATCTCATCATCACGAACATGGGATCAAAATGTTCAACACCGAAGTATACCCCTCACTGGTGAGATCAGATCATAAACTAATCTCGCTGGAGGTCCTCATCCCGCCCCACCTGAAACAAAAAGACCACAGTGAAAAACTTCTCAAAAGCCGATTTCACACTTCTAAAACTAGTGTGGTCTCCTTTAAGGCCCCTGAGCCAGTGGTAAACATTACTCAAACCGCTGAATCACTTACAAATGCCTTCTACCAGCACCTACAGGACTGCATGGATCAGGCAATCCCAAACAAAACTAAGACTCTCTGTACCAAAGGCAAGCGTCCAGTCTGGTGGACCCCAGCCATAAACAAGCTCTACAACAAAAGGAGGAAGCTACTACAAGATAGAGCAAAATCCTTGAAAGGTAAGACACCTTTGATCATTATAAGTAAAAACTAAGAGCTCTCATAAAATCATCCAAGGCAAATTTTGAGAGAAAAATCGCCAAGGACTCTAAAGAGAATCATAAGGCCTTCTTTAGCTATGTTAGAAACCTAGGAGGAAACTCCCAGATATGCTCAGAATTAGTTCAAAATGATGTGAAAATTACTGAACCTACACACATTGCCAACATACTGGCTGACAGGTTCAGTGCAAACTTCTCCCCCTCCCCAAAGGAGAGATATCTATTCCAGAGGATTGTAGCCCCCAAAACATCTCCAACGCCCAGGTGAGAACTGCCCTCACTAAGGCAAAAACACAGCATCCATGGGACCGGATGGTGTCCCCGGCTGTGTGCTTCATGAACTCAATGAGGAATTAAACCCACAGTTAGGACAGCTGTTTAATCTTAGCCTCACCTCAGGATACATTACCCAAGGAGTGGCGCCGGCGACTGTGGTCCCACTTCATAAGGGCGGTGCCTCCACAGACCCTGGAAATTACCGCCCCATTAGCTTGACAAGCCTTATCTGCAAAGCCATGGAGAGGATCATAATGGAACTCATAAATAAAGACATAGGGAACTTGCAGACTTTGGATCCAACTCAGTTTGGCTTTGTCAAAGGCAGATCCTGCCCTTTAAACTTGGTTGACTTTTGAGACAGTCACCAAGGCCATTGATGAGGAAAGGCAGTCCATACAGCCTACCTCGACCTGGCAAAGGCCTTGACACAATACCCCACTCAGGTATCATCGAAAAACTCATCAGCTTGAATGTAAACCCATACATCACAAGATGGGTTGCAAACTGGCTAAGTGACAGAACCCACAGGGTCAGAGTTGCTGGAGCCATGTCAGACTCAAAGCCTGTCACAAGTGGTGTCCCACAGGGCTCAGTCCTGGGTCCACTCTTGTTCGGCATCTACTTTTCTGAAGTACAAGCAAACACAGGAGGGTTATGGCTGACAAAGTTTGCAGATGACTGCAAACTAGGCGCCATAGTCGAAAACACATCTGACACAGATATCCTCCAGAAGGGCCTCACAGAAATGGATAACTGGTGCCAGAGCCATGGCCTGAAGTTAAACGCCAAAAATGCATAGTCATACCCTTTGGGAAAAACAAGGCTACCCCTAGCTACCATATAGGTGGCAATCCACTGAGCACAGAAAAAGTCATCAGAGATCTGGGGACCCAGGTTGACAGTAGCCTTCGTTTGACACTCATGTTGCTAAAGTAGTTAGGAAAACCTTCTATATCACCCACCTGATCATGAAGGGATTCACATCTAGATCAAGGGAGGTCATCGTCCCCTGTACTCATCACTTATTAGACCCATGATTGAGTACAATGCCCGTTCGAATGTATCTGACCAGACACCTGCTGCAGCTTGAAAGGCCCCAAAAGTTCCTCACCAAAAGGATAAAGGGTCTCAAAAATATGTCTTATGCTGCCCGACTGAAAGAACTCCAGCTCTATTCAGTCTCATACCGCTTGCTCAGAGGTGACCTGTGCCTGACATATAAGGCCATGTCAAACCCAGATTTGATGAATATGCTTCACCTCAAAAAATCTAGATCCCTCAGAACCACAAGGGCGGAGACTTAAACCTTGACACGGTTATAAATAGAACGTGCTGGAGGGACAGATTCATCACCCAGAGACTCCCTATGCTGTGGAACAAAATCCCGGTACATGTGAGGCAGAGCACCTCTCTGGTCTTGTTCAAGAGGAATCTTGACCAATGGATGGGAGATTGCAGATATACCCCAGGGATTACTTCAGCGTCACTGCTTGACAGAGGCACAGCAAAATGATAGGCATAGTTTTTATTCAAACTAAAGGGGTGGCGAAAGCCACATAACTATGGGCTAGGCTTATAAATGCCCTTGGGCAGATAGCCTAGTATGAACCTATGAACCTATGAACCTATTAGTGTTTCTTCCTACTTAATTACTTATTTTGATTTTGCTGCTTGTTCTTAAAAGTGTTCAAGTGCATTTATTCTGCTGCATTTATTACTGCTTGTTAGTAGCCTAATTAAATTGTAACTGTTATTCTAAGTCTCTTAATTTTGGTTTAAGCACTTGGGCTTCAGGCCAGTTGTTTTACATTAAGAAGGTTGTAGTCTACACTCTTGTGGGAGGAGAGGGTAGTCTCTCCCCTTCTGAGCTAGGAATTGCTGGCTGAGGGCTTATTGTTCCTGTTATTCTAAGTGTCTCTGTTCTGGTTTAAGCACTTGGGATCCAAACAAGTTATTTTACATTAGGAAGGTTTGTGGTCTAGACTCATGTGGCAGGAGAGTGTAGCCTATACCTCTCTAAGCTAGGAATTGCTGCTGAAGGCTCATTGTGCCTGTTATTCTAAGTGTCTTTGTTATGGTTTAAGACTTGGGTTCCAGACCAGTTATTTCACACTAGGAAGGTATGTGGTCTACGTGCTTGTGTGAGTGCTCTACTGAATTGCTGCTTTATTTAAACTGCTTTTTTTTGTTGTTTTTGTTATTGCTTGTTTTTTTTGTTTTTTTGATGTTGTGATTTTCTGCACTTTGAATTTCTAGTACTTCTGCATTTTATAGTATAGGCTAGATTAAGGCTTGCTGGATCTAGACTGTTTGGTATCATTTGAGCATTAAAACCAGCCATCTTACATTAAGAAGGCCCCCTTGCACCCTTGTGATATAAGTGTACAGCCAAGCACCTATCTGAGTTGAGAATTGATGGAATAAGGCTCAGTCTTTGGATTTCCATTTGATTACTTTTTTAAAAATTGTTTAACTTCATTTGTATTTAAGCATCATGTTTGTATGGGTTTGAGCTCAGTTTACCAGAGCTCCTCAGAGATTGCAGTGCTGCCCTGTGAGCAACTCAGTTCAGCATTGTGAAGTATTGACACAGTTTTCTATCCCTAGCCATCCATAGAATAGCTGCTTTTTGTTAGTCTTACAGCAAAACCTGGTCCATCTAGCCCCTCCCCACTAGTCACTAGAGTATATACCTGCCATAATGAACATCCAGTTTCCCACCATTTCTCCAGGAACCATATTAACATGAGCATCCTGAGGCAATGTAGCAATTGCTTTATGTATACTGACAAACAGTTACTCCTAAAACAAACAAACAAATAGAACATGTGAGAGATGTATCTATACTATTAATTTGGAATCAATTCTCTCACAAAACAATAAACCAGATATCAAACAGGTTGTCAAGCATACACACTTCACTTCTTGCACATAACAACCTCACAATATATAAACCCACATAATTGGTGGTACTCACTAGAAGCCTACTTAAAGATCAGAGACCTCCCAAGCACAGACCTACTGCACACACTGCAGACCCAACAGAATCCACTACACACAACAGTGTCTCAGTGAATAAGCCCCTAAGGCAAAACACCGAAAAACTAAATGTCTTGGACATAGGCTACTCTATAGTGAGATACACACTCGCTCACCAGGGTGGACAAGGAGAAGGTCACAGTCAGCTGCCTGTAAAGTGCCAGGATCCATCAGATCATGCACACACACAAGTCTCTCAACAACAAGTACTGTTATGACACTGTTATAGTCCATGTTGGAGTGAATTACTTGAGACATACCTCATTGAACTATATGAAGAGTGACATGACCGAGTACTCAGATTATGTGTCCCAGGCAGGTATGTCCCTAGCCCTAAAAAGCATTCTACCTTCATCCAGCATGATGCCTCAATATAAACAAAAATGATTGACTTCAACAATTGGCTTAGCTTCTGGTGTCAATCCAGGGGGATCCAGTATCTGTCATTCTGGGAATATATGGTCGACAGACCATGCTGCTTTGCCAAAGATGGTCTTCACCTCTTGGCTTTTGGTTACTGTCAAAGGTACTTGCCTCCCCCATAGTGTCTTTTTTAGGCAATGTCATAACAACAAAATTCTCAACATAAAAAAATTCACAAGAGACAAACTGAAGGTTATGCTGCTAAATACTAGGAGTCTAAATCGGAAACTGCATTCATTGGAACCTCAACTTACCTTGGAAGATACCAATCTCTGTGCAGTCACAGAGACATAGTTCAAGGATACAGAGAGCACCCCAGACATACAATGCCTTCCACACATTCAGAACTCAAGGTGAGCATGAAAGAACCAGAGGCAGAGATGTATCAAGACTGGTATAACAGTACAACTCCTTAGAGCTACTCCCAGTCCAACTAACTGTAGGTAAAATCCCCTTTCATATCATTGTTAGCTATAGGTCCTTCACCATGAACCACGAGAACCACTCTGCTACCTGGACCTACTTGAGTCACTCACTATACAGTCAAACACCTTGGTCATGGTGATTTTACCTATCCTTCTATCAACTGGGAGTCATATATCAGCACAAACACACTTGCCCTAAGGTTCCTGGAGTTTGCTAATAGAAATACTCTGGAGGAGATAGTCTGCACTCCCACAAGGGGCTTGTATATCCTAGACTTTTTACTCACCAACACAACACTACCCCCTGTGAGTTGCCCTCCCTGGTAACATCTGATCATAATTCAGTCTTGTTCAAAGTAACGATCATACCTGAACCCCCCCCCCCCCCAAGGCAAAAAGGATGAAAATTTTCTCCAAAGCAAACTATAGCCTCCTAAGTGATGGCATAAATAGTTTCAACCCCCCCTACTACTACTGACAATAATGACTCCTATACAGAGGTGTACACAAATACCTTGTATAAACCCCTATACAAGTGTATGTACTCGGCTGTACCTGAATGGATCAAAACAAGGTACTCACAAAAAAACAAGCCACCCTGGTGGACATCAAGCATAAGAAGGTTATACAACAAGAGGAAGAAACTAATATCTAAGAACACAAGGGAATTGACTCAGCAGAGAAGGGGCACCCTCCATAGCTTGAACAAGCAAATTAGATATCTTGTGAAGTCCTCTAAGGCCAGCTACGAAGCTAAACTAGCATCCCTAGCTAATGATAATCACAAGGCAATCTTTAGCTATGTAAGACATCTAAAAGTGAAGGCCCAACTTTGTGCTGAGCTAGTACTAGATGGTACCACTCATACTGACTCTGAGAACATTGCCAACCTGCTAGCGGACAGATTTGGCACAAACTTCACCCCCCCCTGCCCCCACCAGACATACTCCAAAGCATACCTTTAACTAGTCTGCTAATTAGTATCTCCAAAGATCAGGTCATAACAGCACTTTTCATGGGCAGAAACACAGTCTCTATGGGGATGGATAATGGGTTCCTATTATGAAATCAAAGAGGCTAAACATCAACCGGCCTTAACGTTGGAAATGCCATTCAACAATGTGCTTTGTGCAAGATCGCAGTACAGTGAAGATCGGAATATTTGCCCTTTCCTCACTGTAGTGCAATCTCGGAGCTGGTATATATAATTAGTGGGGGGTGGGGGGCACAGCCCCCCCACAAATGCGAGTTCGAGGTCTGGTATTTTCGGCCTTTAGGCCGTTCGATGTTTAGTGTTTTCGGTGTTCTAATATAGACCCCGGATAACATCCCAAGCTGCCTACTAAATGGTCTGAAACCAGCCCTAGCGGAACCACTTGGCACTCTCTTTAACCACAGTCTAAGTACTGGTTTTGTCCCAAACAGCAACAGTAATTCCCTTGTTCAAAGGGGTCCCTCAACCATCCCTTGGAAATATAGAGTCATAAGCCTAACCAGCCTTATCTGCAAGGCCTTAGACAGAATCATCATAGACGTTATCAACAAAGAATAGTTGATCTTCAAACTTTTGATCCAACCCAATTTAGCTTCATTAAGGGTAGACCATGCTTATTAAACCTGGTGGACTTCTTTGAGAATGCCACCAAAATCCTGAATGAAGGCAAAACAGTACATATAGCCTGTCTTGACTTAGCCAAGGCTTTTGACACAATCTTCCACTCAGGCATAATTGAGAAAGTCGCCCAGCTGGGAATTAACCTATATGTCACTAGATGGATAGCCAATGGCTCACCAACAGAATGCATACAGTCAAAGTTGGGGATTCCACCTCTTTCACCAGACCAGTTACCAGTGATGTACACAAGGATCTGTGCTGGGTCCCCTACTGTTTGGAATCTATTTCTCAGAAGTCCAGGTGAAAATGGATGGCCTGTGGCTTACCAAGTTCATTGATGACTGCAAACTGAGTGCAGTCAATGAGTCCCCCAGTGTTGCTGGCATACTACAAAAAGGGCTTACACAAACAAATGATTGGTGCCAAAGCTACAGACTTAAACTAAATGCAAAAAATGCATTATCATCCCTTTCAGCAAAGGGGAAGTCCCTGCAAATTACAATATTAACAGTACCCTCTTATCTCAAATCCTGTGGTGAGAAATTTGGAAACACATGTTGATAGCAGCCTTAACTTCGATTATCATGTGTCAATGGTGGTAAGGAAGTCCTTCTATGTTGCACATCTCATAAAAGTAAGGGAATCACCCAGAGCTAAGGATGTTATAACTCCCCTGTACTCATCCCTCATCGAACTACTAATAGAGTGCAATGCTCCCTACTGTATGTACCTCACAAGACACCTCCAGCAGCTGGAGAGACCTCAGAGGTTTCTCACCAGGAAAACACAGGGCCTTCAGGACATGACCTACATGGACAGACTGAAGGCCCTGTCACTGTACTCTGTATTTTATAGGCTGCTGAGAGGCAACTTATGCCTGGCCTACATAGCGGTCTCAGACCCTCATAGAAATACCACACATCCACAAGTCAAATGGGACAATATTCACTCGCTCTAGGGATCTTAATCTAGCCTGTGACACTAACAGGGCATGCTAGAGAGACAGATATGTCTTCCAGAGATTGCCACTCCTCTGGAACAAACTCCCAGTTCACATAAAGCAGAGCTCCTTGATGGCCCTATTTAAGCCTAACTTAGACATCTGGATAACAGACCTTAAATTTACCCCTGGACTGTCACTGATGTCCCTCTTGGAGAAGGGCAGTCGATGCTGATCATAGACTCGCATTGCAAATATAGAACATATAACTTGGTCAATAAGGGAACAAGGGTATAACATGGCTAGGATTATAAAGGCCCTACGGCCAATAGCCTAGTAACCTCCTGTGAACCTATGAGAAAATAGGACAAGAAAGGCTTTTTCATCCATAAACAGCCAGCTGTCAAAGAATGAGATGAATTTCTGATGCCGTGAAAAAGACTGTACTACAGGTTTGTATAAGACAAGTATGGGGCTGGGAGGTGCTGGGCAGTAGGCCTGGAGCAGGATGTTTGGGAGGAGATGTGAGACATTAAGATAGATAACTTGCTTTTCTCAGAAAAAAAAATAGTCCCTTTAATTTTAGAACAGAAGTCGTAATTATCTCACAGTAGATAACACACTCAGTTGTTAATTTAAATAGTTGATACTAGGAACCTGGACCTAACAGTCTCAGTGCTACTTTTTAGGGAAGGTACTGGTATACCTCTCAACCACTTAGCACGAGAAGTCTGGACAAAGCCAAAAATAATAGGGAGCAAAGACCCAAAATCAGACGCATATTTTAAATATCGCTCATAAACTTAGCGATATTATAACAGGTTTTGCATTAGCATGCATTTTCTGAAAACTATGACATCTGAAACTTAAATGTCTAATTTAGTGAGTTCAGTCTTCAATGATTTGCAAGAAATCCACAACTTTTACAAGGGACAGACCAAAAATATGCGGCAAAAACCTGGACTTTCTATAGAATTCTGGATAGTCGAGAGGTATTGGTACTGTGTATGTGTGGCAAACCGCAGTGGATGGACAGGGAGGCCTTTCATATTAATAGTGATAATATGTGACCATAAATCATTCTACTGCACTGAAAACATATTTATGTTTGACATTATTTTAGGACTGTAGATTCAGACTGGTACATATATGGCTTAGCAAGGCAGTATCTTCTATACAGAGCAAGGATGGAGGAATACAGAAGGAAAAGTGTTTGCACTGTTTTGAGTCTCAACAGTTTTATTAAGTACAATTGTGGCCCTAATAAAAGTGCCCTGCTGACAGCTGTGAGTTCACTTAATCCAATATTAGAAGAAATGGCATGCCTGCTTTCACTAGGCGAGCTTATCTTTCTGACCCAAAATTAACTGCAGCATTCACTATTGATCTGACAGTGGATCTACTGAATGCCACATAGCTCAGCTGAACTCTGAATGACACTGTAATTGAATCACTGCAGATTTAGGGCAGAGTTTTGCAAATTCCCTAATACTAACATACTCCTGCACAGGAGTACCACTTACTTGTCTTCACAATCCTGTAACTCAAAAAATACAAGCAAAAAAAGGCATGTCGTTTGAGCATTTCTTCAGTTGTGCTGTTTGTTCTTATGTTGGTTTCTCAGATGCAGGTGCCTTACAAAAAGAATACAAGACATAACAAACCTGCCTTAAAGTCATTTCCCCTCTACTCAGTCTTCTATAGATTGCTGAGGAGCAGACCCCACACTTATGAATCTTCTCCATATTTGTAAGTCAGAAAGTACCAGAAATACAAGGTCTAGGAAAATTAATTTTATCTGTGATTACAAATATGTGTCCCAGAGACTTTCCCTCCTATAGAACAGGCTTCCCATCCATGTGAAGCTGAGTTCTTCTATTACCCAGTTTAAGCACAACTTAAGACAAGTTGATGGGGAAAAGGAAATTTACATCAGGCCTGGCACCCATGTCCCTTATGGACAGAGGTAGCTTATAAATGCCTGGCCCTCATTGTCCTATTTGAATGCAGGACATCATTATTCTTTTGGGAAAACTTGGCTAGGTTTAGAACCCCCCCCACCCCCACCCACCCACCCAGGTCATTAGCCTAGTAACAGTCTATGAATCACCAATGTATGCTCCATTGTCAAAGCAGGCAGGAAAACTGAAATGTGCAAAGAAGTTAAACATATCCTTGAGACACCTATCTAATCACTATGTAATTCACCTCGTTTCCCAACATTAATTTCCCTGTATCAGAGCAAGAGAGTAGTGAAATTGAGATCACGTTGCTACATACAATGAGAAAGCTTCTCCTATATCAGAAGTCAAAATTTACAAATGTCATCTTCAGGGATCTTAACTGCTTATCATTATTACTATCACAAAAGGCTGCTAAATGCAGTCCTATAGAAATAGGTTCATAGGTAGGTACTAATCTATTTGCCCAAAGGCATTTATAAGCCTAGCCGGAATGTGTTGGTTTTCACCACCCTCTTAGATTAGTTCCCTGTGCCTCTGTCCAGCAGAACCATTGAAGTGATCCCAGGGTAAACTTTCTGTTTCCTATCCACTCGTCAAGGTTCCTCCTGAAGAGGGTTAGCGAGGAGCTCTGCTTAATGTAGATTGGAATCTTGTTCCAGAGCATGGGAAGTTTCTGGGACAGGAATATATGCCTCCAGCTATCCTATTTATTGTTGTGGTGAGGTTTAGATCCCTGGAGCGTGTGGCTCGAGAGGATATGTTTTTTTTAGGTGAAGCATGTCCATCAATTCTGGGCTGTACATGGCCATGTCAGGCAGAGATCACCTCTGAGTAGGCGGTATGCAACCAAGTACAGCTGGAGTATGTTCAGTCAAGCTGCATAGGGCATCTGCTTGAGGCAGGTGATCCTCTTGGTGAGGTACTTCTGTGGTCTTTCTAGTTGTTGCAGGTGCCTTATAAGGTACATCCCAAATGGGGCATTGTACTCTATGATGGGTCTGATGAGTGATGTGTAAAGGGGCCCAATGACCTCTTTCAATCTGGATTCAAACCCTTTTGTGATTAAGTGGGACACATAGAAGGATTTTCTAACCACTTTGGCAATGTGATTATCAAAGGAGAGGTAACTATCTACTTGGGTCCCCAGATTCCTTATTACGTCTTCTGTATTTAGTGGGCTACCACCTCTGTGGTAGTTTGTTTTTTCCAAAGGGGATGACTATGCACTTTTTGGCATTTAGCTTGAGGCCATGGTTTTGACACCAGGTATCTGTCTTGGTGAGACCCTTTTGGAGGATGTCTGTGTCAGCCGGAGAGTCAATTATAGCCCCTAGTTTGCAGTCGTCTGCAATCCTGGTCAGCCATAGTCCTCCTATGCTTGCTTGTACCTCTGAGAAGTATATGCCGAACAGGAGGGGTCCTAGGACTGAGCCCTGGGGAATGCCACTTGTAACCAGTTTAGAGTCAGACCTAGCTCCTGCAACTCTTATCATATGGGTTCTGTTCATGAACCAGTTGGCAACCCATCTTGTGACATAGGGATTTATGTTCAGGCTATTGAGCTTGTCTATAATACCTGAGTGGGGAATGGTGTTGAAGGCCTTTGCGAGGTCTAGGTAGGCTGTGTGGACCACCTTTCTCTCATTTATAGCCTTGGTAACTGTCTCAAAGAAGTCCACCAGGTTCAGGAGGCATGTTCTGCCCTTAACAAAGCTAAACTGGGTAGGAGCCAGTGTTTGGAGGTTCCCAATATCTCTGTTAATGAGATTCATGATGATGCGCTCCATAGCTTTGCAGACCAAACTAGTCAGGCTTATAGGGCGATAGTTCCCGGGGTCCGTTGTGACTTCACCTTTGTGGAGTGGAATAACCGTTGCTGTGCGCCACTCTGTGGGCATGTAGCCTGTGGAGAGGCTGAGTTTAAACAGTGTGTTTTGGTGAGGGGTTAGTTCATCTTTGAGCTCGTGTACGACGCAGCCTGGGACACCGTCCAGTCCCATTGATGCTGTGTTTTTGGCTTTGGAGAGGGCTGTTTTAACCTGAGTGTCTGTGATTTCAGGGGCACTACATTCTTCTGGTATAGTTATGGGCCCTTTTGGGGGTCAGAGGGGGGGGGGGGAGTTTGCACTGAACCTGTCTGCCAGGATGTTGGCTATATTGGTCGGTTCAGTGTATTTTGTGCCATTCTGCACTAACTCCAAGAAGATCTGAGAATTGCCACTTAGATTATTGACATAGCTAAAGAATGCCTTGTGGTTATCTTTGGAGTCCATGGCAATTTTTCTTTCAAAGCTAGCCTTGGATGATTTTATGAGGGAACGTAGTTTCTTGCTGATACTGATCAGGGATGTCTTCCCTTCTTGGGATTTTACTCTTTTCTGTACTAGTTTCCTCCTTCTGTTGTATAGCTTGTTTATGGCAGGGGTCTACCAGACTGGTCTCCTTTTCTTAGAGGAGTGAGTCTTGGTTTTGTTTAGGATAACACAATCCATGCATTCATGTAGGTGCCTGTAGAGTGCATTAGTAAAGGATTTTGCAGCTTGGACAGCGTTATCCTTTAGCATGGGGGCTTTGAAACTTCCCACCTCAGTCTTAAGCAACGTGAAATCTGCTTTTGAAAAGTTTTTCACAGTGGTTTCTTTGACCGGGGGGGGGGGTGATGGTGGAATGTGGATATCTAGAGTGATTAGTTTATGGTCAGATCTAACCAGTGAGGGGTTGACCTCCAGTGTGGAACACTGGTCGCCCATGTTGGTGATGACCCGGTCCAATATGTTGTCACCTCTGGTGGGGGTGTTGACCAGTTGATCCAGAGCATTTGAGTTTATAAATTCTAGGAACTGTTGGGCAAGGGAGTTTATACTTGAGTAGTTCTCCCAGTTAATGTTTGGGTAATTGAAATCACCCAATATCAGGGTGTTTGGTAAGACCTTTATGTTACCCAGTGTTTCCAGGAATGCGGAGTGGGGGTTCTGGGACATGGTGGGTGATCTGTAGCAAGCTATAATTTGAATAGCAGTTTTGCCTATTGTTAGTTTCACGTGGATGATCTCTGAAGCATCGTGCTGTGTCACTAACCTGGAGGTGTGGGCATCCTTGATGAATATGGATACTCCCCCGCCTTTTGTATTTCGGTCCAGGTTTTGTGGCCAAAATGTATGGTATCAGTTTAGCCTAGTAGTGCTGGGGTGCTCTCTGGAACCTTAAACCAGGTTTCTGTTACTGCACATATATTGATTTCCTCCATACTGAGGAGTGCCTCGAGTGCATGCATTTTGAGGTTTAGACTTCTGGCATTGAGTAGCATTACACTCAGTTTTTTGTTACTTGTGCTATTTACGGTGGTGGGTTTGTCTTTTGAGCCTTGCCTAAAAAAGGCACTATGGGGGTGGCAAGTGCCTTGGCCAGTATTCAAAAGCCTAAGGTTGACAGGTGCAAGCCGTCTCCAGCGAAGCAGTGTGGCTTGTCAAGCATGTCATCCCAGGCTGACAGACAATAGATCCCCTTTGAATTACACCAGAAGCTTAGCCAATTGTTGAAATTGATAATTGTTTCTCTATACCGTGGTATCATTCTTGGTGAGGGCAGGATGCTACTCAGGGTCAGGGTCATACTGGCCTGGGCTACGTGATCAGAGAGCTCCTCCATGTCTCTTTTCATGTAGTCCAGGGAGGTACAGCTCAGGTCGTTCACACAAGCATGGACAATGGCAGTTATATTTGTACTTGTTCTGGAGTGACCTGAGTGCTTGTGTTATGTGGCGGATCCTGGCACCTGACAGGCAGCTAACAGTAACCTTCTCCTTCTTCAGCCTAGTGAGTGGGATGTCAGTGCGCCTGACTATACAGTCACCTATTACTAGTGTTTTGGGTATCTTATTTTGCCTTAAGAGCTGTGATTACGTGGCACACTGGTTTTGTGAAGTATGTGTTTCATGGTTTGTGTTGGGGGTGGAGGTTGCTTGGATGTCTGCTTTGGAGGTCTTTGTTGCTTTTGCAGATTTTTATTTAGAGCCTCCGAGTATGTTTTTGTGTATTTATGTGTGTTTTTTACATGTGCTGGTTTCATAGGTCTATGTGAGACTGATGGTGTGATGCAAGTAATTCCCTTCTCCTCTTGACTGCCTGGTCCAGTCTTGGGTTGAGAGAGCTTAGCCTCCAGTTTGGCTGTATAATTGCATCGCTTGCATGTATTAGTGTTTGGTGGAAGGAGGAGACGGTTGTCTGTGTACATGAGGCAATTGTAACATTCCCTCAAAATGCCCACATTCACCAGTTGGACCGGAGAGTACACCTGAAACTGCCCTTTGGACATGCCTGGATAAATACAATGAACTGTTTCACTGATTGGTTGGTAAGGTCAAATACAGAGCCTTGTCCTTCTCTACAGTATAGGGGGGGTCTAGTGCTAAGGTTTATTAGTGCTTGCTATGAGTTTAGAGCAAGTGCCGGGATGAGAAGTGAATGGTTTGAGTGCTTTAGTTGAAAGTTTGTCTAGTTCCAAGGGAAAAATTGAAGAGTAGACTTATTTTCCATGGTCTCTTGAACATACTGTAGTGATCTTTACAATGAAATATTTCATTACATCTTCATTTCACTTATGTATGTACACATGTGTCTTTGAGGTATATGTGCCTATGTCTTAACTATTATAATGTATTGTTTTTTTTTACTGCATTGAACTACATCATTAATTCCATTTAGCCATTGCACATGCATACCACAGTATCAGTAACACAACAGATAGAATGCTCATTTGGAGCTAGAAGACCAGAAAGCTGTGGGTTCTTTTCCCACTCCAGCTGACTAGATTGCTGACACTGCAGTGCACTATGGGGAAGTGCAGTACTCCTGAATGTTTTATCCTTCAGATGAGACGTTAAACCAAGGTTTCATTTGCTTGAGTTGCTGGCAGCCCAGGTAAATGTAAAATACCATATGGCATCTACTGAAAAACTAGGGCAAGTTTTTTGATGCTCTGGCCAAATTTCTCCTAGTAGTTGAAATACCGCATCGAGTCTCCTTGAAAGCAGGCCACTAGCCTAGAGGTTCTAACCTGGTCAACAAAGGATAAATAAATAAACTTTCACTGCATTTCATGATATCCAATATCAGCATCCAAGCTAAGTTGTAATGTTTGATATTACTGTTTTTTCAACAGTGCAGCTCCTAATCTGTCACTAACCATGCTAGTTATACAATCAGATGTGGTAGGACTTCTTCCAGCCAGTGCTGTTGTACTGCAGCCAACTCTTATAGCAACCCATGAACGGTTTTCCCCATCAGCACAGCTTACTAGGCAAGTATGGAATAGAAGCAAATTGCTAGGCCTTTCTTCTATGTCACACACATATCACATAAACATACTTACTGATCATTTAAAGTCACCAGTCCATCTAGTGTATGTGTTTTGGAATCTGAGAGGAAACCAGCATACCCAGCCCATGTGAACATAGGGAGGACATGTGGATACCTCACAGAAGGCACTTCAGCTGAAAACCTAAACAGACAACATCTTGCCATGAGGCAACAATGCTTGTCACTGTACTGTTCTGCTGCCTGAAAGGACTCACCCAGAGAATATAGGTAAATGGTACAGCTGATAATTTAATACGTGGTAAGTTGTATAGCTGCATATTTATAAGTGATGGTGACATGTCTTCAGTGGTGTCACTGGGTGTTCTCTATAATATATCTTAATACTTTCAAAGAAAAATATGCCTTCCTTAATGAAAAATGAAACATTTCAGTTTGATTTCACTGTTTCAGGATATGTGTCATGCAGAATCACTGTATACATCTATCATGTAGAGTCATATATTTATGCCAGCAGTCAAATATTCTTTAAAAATCACAGGCAAGATATGACAAATGGTGCCAACCACACTCTGCTAACAATAAATGATGTACTGCTATTCTAAATCCTAATGAAATGCAGACCTACGATTTAACCTTCTAAGTGGGACCCACCCCTACTATGTAAAATAAAAACCAGTGCAGATGAAGTGCGTTCTTCTGCTGTAATCCTAGACTGAAGAGGAAACGTCATCTGTCAATCTGATACAACACACGTGAGCCCAAACTGATGGCCCTGTGCTTTTTATTGAAAAAGCCATTCAAAAATATGATTATTTCCATTACAGTACAGTGTTGTAGATGAAATGAACAGCAGTTTAACTATCACAAAAGAAAGACTGCAAAAAGCTCAGGGAGATTTGCTTTTATCATACTGTTTATCAATCAATTGCTTAGAATGAAGGCAGCTTAGTGGTGACAAGTTCATTGCATTATCCAATCCAGCACAAGACTATACTATAACATCTAGCCAAGTCTGAAAATGGCTGAACAGTATACCGATTAGTAAAAGGTTCTCCCTGAGCTAGTCAATAAAAAGCAAATTATGCCAACTTGAAGATTCAAAGCATTAGGTATAACTGCATAGTGTTAATTATAAAATGTGACATTTATTTATACCAGGACCTTATCCCAGCAAAACACCATTATGCATATATAACATGTATAAAACATGTAGCCGGTATACAGTTCAAATGTCTTACTAACATATGCTTGTGTTAACTGGAAACATTTCAGAGTACACAGATTTTTTTTTTCTGAATTTAGAATCTTGAACATCTAAAGTACATAAAAACTGATTTCATTTTCAAATAATTCCATTCAAGATTCTGTGGTATTTGGTTTCAATAACTGAATGCAAATGAGCCATGATCATGAGATACTCAAGGAAACAATGTTGTGTATTATAAGAAATCAGAGAGGATGTGTTTGTTCTAAGGTGTGAATTTTGTTGTAATGAAAATAATGAAATAAATAATGTTTCTGTATACTGACTACGAATTAAGTAGATAAATAAATAAATTCATTACTGCTACTGCAAGTACTGCTGAGGAAACCATGTTCAACGTGGCTAAATCATTACATGTATTTTGAACAAAAGATCTGAGACTTTTCATTAAATCAGGTTATGATTACATGGACTCCATACAGTGATAACTAAATAAAGTTCTGATGTTTCTCATTGCACTACTTCATGTATCACATTGTAAACAATCCTACCTTCTGAACTCTGCTTATGGGATCATCTAGGGCTAATCCTTTAAATATCTGCAGTATATGCACTAATTTACAACATTTCCTTTATCTCATGACAGCACTCCAGTAAATTCTACAACTGCAGTATCAATGTGAACCACAAGGGAAGCTTTGTCATAAATATCCTTTATTTATTTATTTGTTTGTTTGTCTGTTTTTTACCAGAAAAGCCTGACTGAGTAATACCCATTTTCAGCAGCGGCCTAGAAAGAAAAGCTTCATTTGCTTATAGTGCATTATACTAAGTTCTAGTTAAACACAGAGTAGTTATATTCCTATTTACATTTATACACAAATAGTAGTTACATTTATACATTCTAAGATTTTGTAGAGGTGGAAGTTACTAAAGAGAAAGTCCAAAAACCTACCTTTTTAAATATCTTCTTTTTAAAGATTTTTAAGTATATATCAGAGTAGCATAACCAGTCAGATGTGTAAATATCCACTATAAGTGTGTATCAAGAAGCACCTGTAAATCCGCATCCACATATTTTGCAGTGTCTTCTCATTTGCAGAATCTGACAAAACAAAACATGTACAAACCATTAAAGTTGTGTAAGATGCTATTACTGTACAGTGTGCTCATTCAGAAATCTTGAATTCATGGAAAACAGGCTGATGATTTAATAGGAGTTACAAATGTTCAAAGTAATGTTACGCCTTAATAGATATGCCTGCCACATGGTGATCAGAAGCAGGAAGTAAAGAAGTGAACTTTAAAATATTGTTGCCTTTGAGACAAATATGGTCAGTTAAGGAGAGATGTACTTTGTCACTGAGTCTGTGTTGTCACATGGGAATGAAGAAAGACAATCTTCTTCTTGTTGCGGCTTTTCCCGGTTAGGGTTCACCACAGCAGATCACCTATCCGCTCATGATTGGCAGTGGAGTTTTACAGTGTTGAGTTGCCAGCCCGGTGCCCAACCTCCCACAGAAGGCACACACACACACACACACATGCACTCACACCTAGGGCCAATTTAGAGTGTCCAATCCACCTGCAGCATGTCTTTGGGATGTGGGAGGAAACCGGAGCACCCGGAGGAAATCCACGCGACCACAGGGAGAACATGCAGATTCCGCACAGAAGGCACCACAGCCGAGATTCGAATCGGAGAACCTTTTGCTGTGAGGTGACAATGCTAACCACTGCTAGGGGAAAGGAAATAATAGCCAAGTCCCATAGTACTTGTGATTCTGCAGGAGTGGTATACATTGCTATATGTAAAGTTTGTTCTAGTTTTTATGTTGGTAAAACTGAAAGAAAGATTAGAAGAAGAATATATGAACATGTTAACGATATAAAAAATAAGAAAATCACTAATGCGTTATACAAACATATACACACCTGCCCCCTAGCTAAATACACTTTTTTTATTATAGAAGAAGTCCAGAAAGATGAGAAGGGTGGTTTATGGAAAACAAAGATTGAATATCGAGAATTATATTGGCAAATTATCCTTGAAGCCAACAGGTCCCCAGGACTAAATGATAATGTTTCCCTTGCCCGAGTTTTAAAGATGAGGGCTGCTAGACTGTAAAGGTTCACTATCCATTAAATTCTAAATTTTATGTTGACATTCATTTTTAAAGTCACTTTTAAAGTCATATTTATAGCCATATACATTTAAACATTTTTCACCTATATATTTTAGCATAGTGTATATATATTGGGCATACATTATATATTAAATTATTGATTTTATATAATTCATTGATTTTAATAGAATTGCAAGGAATTTAATTTGATGTTACATCATATGGACTGTATTTATTGGATTTTCCACCTCCACGTTTTTTGTATTTTTGTATTTTTTTTACTACCTTTTATTACCTTTTATTATTATTTTTTTGTAACATTCTATTTTACATTTTTAAGAATATTACATTTTTAAGAATATTCCTTAGAAATATTTTAGGCAATACATACAATTTTATGAAATCATTGTTTTTATAGTTTTGTATGGAATGACAATTTTATGATAACTGCTATTTCTATTTTGGTCACTAGATGGGAGTATTCGCAAGTATTTCCACAGTAAAGGAGGTTGAATCCTTTATTCCATCTGCTTTTTCTGTTCTTAATGTTTATTAATTCACCTTCCATTAATTTATTATTGTTTTTGACTTACCATTTATTAAACCCCAGTGATGACATTATATATATATATATATATATATATATATATATATATATATATATATATATATATATATTATATATATTTTTTTATGAATATTTTTATAAGAAGGTATATTTTTGCATTTTAAGGAAGCACGCCTATTATGCATTGTTTATTCATGAGATGCCTATTATTGACTTATTTGAATTGTGGCACACTATATATATATGTGTGTTTTTAAAGTTTTGTTCTTTGTCTGATGAAGTCTGCTGTATTGACGAAAAACGCGTTGTGATTGTTTAAGCATTTCACGTTTGTGTTTGGGTTGCACAATAAACTTTGCCATTTTACTTCAGCTGTGCGGTGCCTGGCTTCTCCTTTATTCAGTGCTTTGTGGATTGTTAATGCTAACCACTGCACCACCGTGGCCGACCTGGAATGAAGAAAGACAATATGATGAGGAAATTATTAGTCATCCATGAATTGGTAACTACACCTGCTTCATAATAATTACAACAGTTCAGTAATAACAGGTATTCTGCTGAAATTTAGATAGACATTTTAGAAAGATAAAAGACTGTCTTTAAAAGTACTCTTGTCTAAAAGGCTGGAAAGAGGAATGGAAGAACAGTTTGTTGCAAAAAACAAACCATGCAGGGACACCAAAGAAATGAATCAGAATTTCATTTAATCAGCATGAATGGCTTTGTGAGTATCTAACATCTCTACTTAGACATGTCATAAGCTTTAGTACAGAATTTAAAACAACTTGTTTTCTTTTAACAATCAGCAGCTTTATTTTTAAAACATTTTAGGTATTACAATCTGTGGATTTTTCATGCATGTTGTGCTTTTTCCAAACTTCATCAGCAACCAGGCAAATTGCTGTCACTTAACTTATACAGTGGTAAAATTTTTGCCTAATAGAATGCATCTTGTTACAGTCTGTGTTTTTGTACAATGTACAACTCCATATATCTCCATTTCTCTCTGCTTCCCTAGAGCCACACCATGATGTAGCGACGCCTTAACTAAATCATCTTTATTTGACTTAGTCAAATATTTCCTACCAATTCATATCTTTCATTGTTGGTATTACATTTATTTAACTATACAGAAGCTGAAGTTTTGACTCCATATTGGGTTATTCGTTGGTTTATGTACTCTGCTTTGGTGGTCGGACTGCTATTTTGCTTCTATTTAATTTTTTTTTTGTGGCAGACCAGCTTTTAGTCATTGGTATTACTTTTTTCTTTGTTTTGCATACTTTCCTGGTATTACCATGCCCCATGGCTGAAGGGAATACTATAGAACTTGAATATCGTGCCTTGGATAAACTGCCTCAGTGTGGACGCTTTGAACGCTTAGTGAATCTTGAGAACAATCCTTTACTGGATCTGAACATGCATGATACAACTTGTAAACTTGATGAAGTGACTGGTATGAGCTCTTTTCTTACTTTGTAAAAAGATTTATAAAATACTCTTTATAAATTAAAAAACAGCTCAATGGCAACGTTTACATTTTGAAGCCTGCTTGCATTATCGCATAGTTCCTAGAAGGCTACAGGTTCTACGCATGCCTACCTATGGTGATACTTTTCCGTAACTATTGTATAGGTGGCAAAATCTAAACTTAGAGCTGAGCTTTAACTACATGCGTTTCTCGAATGACTTTTTTGCACCCACTGAAAGGGAGTTGCTTGAAAAAGCAGATAAATTACAGGAAGAACTGTTTTCTAGATTTAGAGTTGATCATTATGCTGATAAGATAGAAACGGTCTTTATTAATGTTGCTGCATATGATGATCATTTATCTGTCATCAAAAATAAGAAACTCAAAAGAGATTTCAGTGACTTTAGGGAAGGACATATTTTTGTATGGCCACGGACTGCCTCTAAACCTATGAATATGGAAGAAGTGGCAGTAACCAATGGGGTCCGGCAAATGAATCAGGTGGGACTAACGAGATACCATCTACCTATGATTTAACCGCAGGAAATGGATCCACTACTGTTCTATCTATTCCCTTGGTTGTTAATGACCTCAGTATTGAGGGAGAAGCCACAGCTAGTGCTACACTGGTTGATAAAATGCATGACAAATCTCTCCCTCAGTCTATGGTGGGAGGAGCTCGACCTAAATCTGCCATCAACGGAACTTCAATTTCATATTTTTCTATGGATTTTCCAAGACTACCAGCACCGGCGAAGCTGCTTACAGCTCAGATACCAGCCCATTCTCCCAGAAAAGGTTGCAAGCGGCACAAACTGTCCATGGAGCAACAGGGAAAAGACACATGGCAGAAACAGAAGAAATGCTAGTAATTAATATTTCATCGGTACAGCTAACGGACAATCAAGTGGTTGTTTTAAACAAAGTACTATCGTTTGTTCCAGTGAGATGATCGCAGGTTAGTCAAGTGCTGATTGACTTAAGGAAATTTGCAAGGCATGTCATGCTAAAATCAATGTATCATAAAAGGGAACAAGAGGGACTAGTTTCTTTAAAGAAACTTAGTTTATTTAATCCCCAACTTTCTTCAAGTATTGAGGTCTTTGTTAGGGTCTGTGAGCAGGATTTGTATACAACATTGAACAGTAACACTAATAAAACCTTTTTTTAACATAACCAAAGATGAATATTTAGCATTGGAACAGCTGAGTAGTAATTTAAGTATTTGTGTTTGTCCAACTGATAAGAGTGGAGTGATTGTTGTCATGGACACTGAATACTATTTAAAGAGTATGCTGAAGCTTTTAGGTGATTTAGATACATACATTCCTTTGACTAAGTTTGAAGTTAATCAGCTTATATAGGGTGTTTATACTTGTCTTTATGATTTGTTGTTTTGTAATATGCTGACTAAGAAATTGTATGACACTATGTTGGTTGATCAGCCGGTTATTCCCCTCCTTCCATGGCCTTCCTAAAATACATAAAAATAAGAAGAACCCACCACTGCAACCTATTGTGGCCGAGAGGGGATGGGTTACCGAACCCTTATCTATTTTTGTAGAACAACAGTTGAAAGTTTTTTTTAAATAGAGCACCAGCAGTCTTGAGAGACACAGGATTTCCTACAAACGTTTGGGGAATGTATAAGGTGCCTAGAACTCACTGGTAGAAATTTTATATTGGTAACCTTGGACATTTGTACTTTATTTACTATTATACCAAATTATTATGGGGTTGATTCTATAAGATCCTTCTTAAATGTTTCTAGTGATTTAACACATGAATGCATAGAGTTGACATGTATTTTGTTAGAAGTGATTTTAAAGCATAATGTGTTTATGTTTGATAAAATTTTTTATCTTCAGAAGCAGGGTGTGGCGATGGGCACACCCTGCGTAAACAGTTATGCCAATCTAGTATTGGCTAACTGGGAAACGTAAGTGGTTTACTCTGATCATGTTTTTAAAGAGCAATTTATTTTTTTACAAATGTTTTGTTGACATTTTTTTTTTTTTTATGGGAAGGAACATACGAGTCACTGGGCAATTTTGTTACATATTTGGAGAATAGCAGTCCTTGTTTTAAGTTTACTATGCATTCTTCTAGTATAAGCATTGATTTTTTTTAGACACTACTCTAATTTTTAGAGAAAATGGTCATATAGATTAAATCGTATTTAGAAAAAAATGTAAGAAAAATTCACTGCTTTCACGAACTAGTATGCATTCACCTAGGGTTTTTCTCAATGTTATGAAAGGGCAGGTTTTACGTATCTCCCAATTACATACGGATAATAATGAATGAGCAACAGATAATTGAATGAATGATTTCATTAGGAGAGGCTACAAACCAAGGGATATTAATGATAAATCAGTGGAAGTACAGAATTTGAGAGAGATTATTGGTAAACCTTACCAAAGTAGAAGGATGGAATATTCCCATAACACCACGTCGAATAAACCTAAAAGTGGATTCTCTTTAGCCTATAGTAACAATATAAAATCTGTATATGATGTTATTAGAAAAAAATGGTCTATCTTACACTCAGATGATAAGATAAGGGGAGTAGTGGGGGAAACCCCTAATTTTATTTTTAGGAATAATCTTTCACTAAAGAGGCAGCTATGCTATAGACCCTTCAGGAAAGAGAACAGAGTTAATGTTAGGTTTGGAATTTTCCCTTGTAGAACATGTAAGGCTTGCACTTATATGTCTTGTAAGAATGTCTTTATACATCCCATTGCATCTATGAATTATAAGTTTCATTTACATGCTGATTGTAAATCTAGCAATCTAGTCCATTTGGCTAAGTGTTTGGATTGTGAGGCATTCTATGTGGGCAAAACTAATACAATGCTCAAGGAACGAGTTTTGCAACACATGGGAGATATCAGGAGAAAGAAGTCTTAATGCCTTATATAAACGTATAAAATCTAATACCAAACACTCTTTTGAGTTTACAGTGATAGAGGTTATTGTGAATAGCCCCAGAGGGGGGTGATGTCATCCACAAAATGGAATTAATGGAAATGAAATGGATAGCAACATTACAGGCACATAGGTCCCCAGTTTGAATTTCACTAAACCTTTAAAACCTGCTTTAAAGCTTGTCTGTTACATCATTAATTAATGATGGGTCTGGATCAGTCATTGTGTGTTTAAAAAGTGAGTAGATGAAGCAAGCTGTGTAGGATCTGATGAAGCACATTCTGTGAAAGCACTAATCCTGTTTCACTATTGCTGCATTAAACTTGAGCTTTATCTAAATTTTTGACTCCATATTGGATTATTCGTTGGTTTATGTACTCTGCTTTGGTGGTCGAACTGCTATTTTGCTTCTATTTCAGTTTTTTTTTTTTTTGTGGCAGACTGGCTTTTAGTCGTTGGTATTACTTTTTTCTTGATTTAACTATATACGAGCAAACTATACACACAGGGCTCAATCTACATTTAACATATAATCCCATTAACATCCCTCAATGATACATTCTCTATTTAAGCAGTGCAGTAGCTGTATCCTGCTGGATGAGAATATAAAGAACGAAAAATGTTCTAAGATTGGGTAAACACGCGGTGTTCACCTTAGAGCAACAAATGAATAACAAAAACAAAAACAAAACGACCACAGCTGAGGAGCATAGATAAAACTTTAGATTTTAATGAAGCCAGATAAAATGAGTAAGCTCTTTCGCGATATCTTGCTGATTGCTTCTTCAGACTCTATTTCACTCACATAAGGTCACCAAATTTAAATCATACTCAATCCAATCACAAACAGGAATGAAATAATGCAATTGAACCTTTAAAGTGACAAAGTGCATTATTCAAAAACTCAAAAAAGCATCAGTTAAAAATATGACTTAAAAATTAAATGCATGTAATTTCATGGGCATTTATAGCCTTTAAACCTACATATAAACTCAATATGGTCTAGCCTTCAGGAAAGGTTTAAGTGACACTACACTATTTAACCCTGGTGGTCTTTCAGCTTGAAGTAATAAAATCCATTTTTGTTCAGCTATCTCTACCCTATTTTTCATATCACCGCCTCTAACATTTTCTTCTAGAACTTCTATGACCATAAAATTAAAGGCATGTTGTGCACCTTCTGCCTGTACATGTCTTGCTAGGGTAATGGTCTCCTTTGCATTTGTTATGTCCCTTAGATGCTCTAAAATATGTTCCTTAAAGCTTCTATTTGTTTTTCCTATATAAAATGCATAGCAACTTTTACAAAAGCAAAAAATAGACTAAATGTTGTGTCCTGCAATCAGCATAAAAATTTACATCAATATTAAAATTCTGCGTTGGATGTATAAAAATAGAGTTGGAATAAATATGATTACATGCCATGCAATTCCTGCACAGAAATGTTCCTTTCCTCTGAGACATTGTTTTATTTCTACTATTTCGACTTGATTTATAACATAATTGCCTTTTTAATGATTTCTTGTTCATAAAAGAAAATTGTGGTGTACTATCTATTACTCCATCCAGTTCATTTACAGATTTTAATATATTCCAGTTTTTCTCAAAGATTTTACAGTATGTTCCTATATTACTTGAATAGGTAACTGGAAACCTAATTTTACACTTAGGATCATTCTGTTTGGTGCATGTATCACTTATAATTTCAGAGAAAAAAGGCCTACCTTTAGAGCTGTGTTCTGCATACATTTCCTTAATGTTAACATCTATATCTTTTTCACTATAGCCTCTGTCACCAAATTCTTTTTTTAACATAGAGACTGCATTGTCTAAGCCTTGACTGGTATTATGCAATCGACTAATCCTCATAAATTGTCCATTAATTACATTCTTATTAACATGCCTTGGATGCATGCTAGTTTTGTGCAAAACACTATTTTTCCTACTTGGTTTCCTATATAGGCTAGTGGCTATGCCCATCTGTGCTGTTCTTTGTACTTTGACATCTAAAAAATCAATCATATCACTAGAACACTGAAATGTGAATCTTAAAAAATCCGTGGTGGTACGTAAATAATCAATAAATTGTTCCAATCTACTTAATGTCCCCCCCCCCCACAAAAGGAAGACATCATCAACGAAACGTACATACCATGAAACATCATCTGAAAAGTCATTCCCCTGTAACAAATATGTTGTTTCCTATGAAACAAGTGCTAGGTTAGCGTAGCTGTTGGCACATGATGTGCCAATAGCTACGCCAACCTTTTGCAAATAAAAACCATCATTAAACATAAAGACATTGTTGTCTAAAATAATATCAAGTAAATTACAAATCGAATTCACTTTGCTGGATGTATACATCAATTTGATGTTCAATACTTCCCGTACCCTCTCGATACCCCAGCTATTAGGTATCACCGTGAACAACGATGTAATATCCATGGTGACAAAAATATACTCCCTACTAATCTCTGCCATTGTCTTGTGCAAGGACTCCAAGAACATTTTAGTATCTCTAAGAATAGTTACACACATTTCAAGAATGGGGTGTAGGCATTTCTCAACATAAATCATTTTTGTTTCTGTCGCCCATCCTCTGCTGGAGACTATAGGTCTCATGGGTGGATAGGTCATGTTTTTATGAACTTTTGGTAGCCCATAGATAATAGGTACAATAGGGCTTTCCCCTTGAAAATATTCAAATAACTCCTCAGTAATCTGTTGTGTTATAAGTAAATCAAAAATAAGAACCGAGACTCTATCAATAATACCTTTAACTTTGATATTGGGAATGGGTAAATAAGTCTTGGTATTATTAAGATGTTGTATCATTTGCTCAACATAGAACATTTTGTCCATGACTACAATACTTGCCTCCCTTATCTGCTGGTCTAATCTCAAGACTGGATAGCATCTTGAGTTGTGCTAATGCCTCAGATTCAGCTCTATTTAAGTTATGGTATGAAATGGGTCTATTTTCTAAGAATTCATCCCTTATTTCTTTGTCACAAACTGTAACAAAAGTTTCAATAACAGGATGTGGTTTGGGTATATACATGCTCATTTTTTTAAAACGAGTATCTCTAATTACTTCATCATTTCTAAAAACTATTTTCAAAGTTAGGGTAGGTGCAAGCAGTCTAAGTTTTTTTAATATGTCTGTCATAATAGTTCTCTGTGCCGAGATAAAAGATAATCCCTTATTTAACAGAGATATGTATGCCTCAGTTAATTCAAGGTTAGATAAATTGATTACCAAGTCTTCACGTTCTTGCTGCGGGTAACCATCTTGCTTGGACCTGTTTCCCTTTCTTTGGTCCACCGAAGCCTGCCCTTCTAACCCTGACTCAGGGATCTTCCTCTTATCAGTAAAGCGTTGCTTAATACAAAGGGTAGAATCGAACTCTGCGTTGTTTCTTTTGGTTCTAAAAAAAAGGTTGATGCTTCTCCGTTCCTTTTCTTGGCGTTTGTACTACTACCCACTATCACTGAAGTAGACGCGTTGGTTCCCTTTCCTTCACCTCTGGGTGAAGTGCATGGAGTTCCTGCATGTTGCAACGTTAGATCAGTTGCGTCAATGCGTTCAACTTCTGTGTGGTCAATTAAAGGGGTAGCGTTTACTGCATTAACTGAGTCTTCTGGTTTAGATATAGAACTATTTTCTTTTGCTGTCCTGTTTACGGATGTAGAACGCTTCGGCCAAGCAAAGACTTCTTTGTGTTGGAAATCATTGCGGTCTCTTTGCAATTTCTTAGTTTTAGTATTCTGCAGTCTTTTTTCATACCCTTGAATACTATCACATAAGTCACCTATGATTTACTTTAGAACACATGTAATCATCTCATAATATTCTTGTAATTAACGTTTTAATGTACTGTATCTGTTAGTTTTCTATGTGGAGCTTTTCTCCCCGGGCCTCTACTGAAAATGGACATATATCCAGCTAGACTAGCCCGGTCAACAAATGTAAAATAAAATAAAATAAAATAAATCTAATTTAGTCTCAATAATTTCAGATGGAAATTTATTGTATACAGCATGCTGCAATTTCTCTATTTCTTCAGCTAATGTCTTTTCTTGTGGCAAAAAGTGTTCAATCAATAAACGCATATAATCATAGCTCAATTGCCGGTTAAGATGTTGCCATTTTTGTAATAAATCAGGGTACATGTTACCATATGTCGGCATCGTTGATGCTCTTAAGTCCCCTGGGTACAATTTTATACTTCAGTGATGCCTCGAGATGGAATCTTTGCCATTGTAATCTCTTGAACTTATAGAGTTTATTTTCCAAGTCTCTAAAAGTCTCTAGAAAGTCAAGTGATATGATTGATTTTTTTTAAGACATCAGAGTACAGAGAACAGCACGGATGGGTATAGCCACTAGCCTATATAGGAAACCAAGTAGGAAAAATAGTGTTTTGCACAAAACTAGCATGCATCCAAGGCATGTTAATAAGAATGTAATTATGAATGTAAGAATGCAATTAAAGGACAGTTTATGAGGATTAGTCGACTGCATAATACCAGTGAAGGCTTAGACAATGCAGTCTCTATGTTAAAGAGATAATTTGTGACAGAGGCTATAGTGAAAAAGATATAGATGTTAACATTAAGGAAATGTATGCAGAACGCAGCTCTAAAGGTAGGCCTTTCTTCTCTGAAATTATAAGTGATACATGCACCAGACAGAATGATCCTAAGTGTAAAATTAGGTTTCCAGTTACCTATTCAAGTAATATAGGAACATTCTGTAAAATCTTTGAGAAAAACTGGAATATATTAAAATCTGTAAATGAACTGGATGGAGTAATAGATAGTACACTACAATTTTCTTTTATGACCAAGAAATCATTAAAAAGGCAATTATGTTATAAATCAAGTCTTAGTAGAAATAAAAAAATGTCTCAAAGGAAAGGGACATTTCTGTGCAGGAATTGCATGGCATGTAATCATATTTATTCCAACTCTATTTTTAGACATCCAACGCAGAATTTTAATATTGATGTAAATTTTTATGCTGATTGCAGGACACAACATTTAGTCTATTTTTTGCTTTTGTAAAAGTTGCTATGCATTTTATATAGGAAAAACAAATAGAAGCTTTAAGGAACATATTTTAGAGCATCTAAGGGACATAACAAATGCAAAGGAGACCAATGCCCTAGCAAGACATGTACAGGCAGAAGGTGCACAACATGCCTTTAATTTTATGGTCATAGAAGTTCTAGAAGAAAATGTTAGAGGCGGTGATATGAAAAATAGGGTAGAGATAGCTGAACAAAAATGGATTTTATTACTTCAAGCTGAAAGACCACCAGGGTTAAATAGTGTAGTGTCACTTAAACCTTTCCTGAAAGCTAGACCATTGAAACATTGAGGTTCCATGAAATTACATGCATTTAATTTTTAAGTCATATTTTTCACTGATGCTTTTTGAGTTTTTGAATGATGCACTTTGTCACTTTAAAGGTTCAATTGCATTATTTCATTCCTGTTTGTGATTGTATTGAGTATGATTTAAATTTGGTGACCTTATGTGAGTGAAATAGAGTCTGAAGAAGCGATACATAAATTAGAGCACCCCTGCATTACCAGGCTATAATTCATACCACACCTTTCGGCCACCAAACCCATACAGAAACACTAAAAGTGGAGGCATGTCCATATTCATTAAGGATATCCACACCTCCAAGCTAGTTGCTCAGCATAATGCATCCGAGATTATCCAAGTTCAACTAACTCTGGGCAAAACCGCAATCCAGATTGTAGCTTGCTACAAACCCCCCCCCCCCCCCACCACACACACACACACACACACACACACACACCATGTCCCAGGATTCCCACTCCTCTTTTCGTGATACACTGGAAAATATTAAGGTACAACCCAACACTCTAATAATGGGTGATTTCAACTACCCCACCATTAACTGGGAAAACTACTTGTGTACCAACTCTTTTGCTCAACATTTTCTGGAAATCATCAATTCCAATGCCTTGGATCAACTTATCCACACCCCCACCAGGGGCAGAAATATCCTAGACCTGGTCATCACCAACATGGGTGACCTATGTCCACACCAGAGGTCAGCTCCTCGTTGGTCAGATCGACCACAAGCTAATCACCCTAGACATCCACATCCTGCTCCCACCCCCACCCCACACCCCCATTAGGAAAACAACTGTAAGAAAATTCTCCAAAGCCAACTTCATGCTTCTTAAGACAGAAGTGGCAAACTTCACAACACCCATGCAGATAGACAATAGAGGTACGACTGCTGAATCCTACACAAATGCACTTTATAAGCACTTACTTGAGTGCATGAATCGTGCTATTCCTAACAGAACCAAGATGCTATCCTCCAAAAAAAGGAAGCCAATCTGGTGGTCTTCTGCCATAAACAAACTCTACAACAGAAGAAAGAAACTGTTGCAAAAAAGAGTAAAATCCCACAATTGGAGGAAGTCCCTGGTCAGCCTCGGTAAGAAGCTGAGATCCCTCATAAAATCCTCCAAAGCTAGTTATAAAAACAAAATCGCCACTGATTCTAAAGACAACCACAAAGCATTCTATAGCTATGTCAAAAATCTCAATGGCAACACTCAGATCTGCTCTGAGTTACAGCACAATGACACTAAATATACAGAACCAACTGATATTGCCAACATCCTGGCAGATAGGTTCAGTGCTAACTTTACCCCCCCTCTCACCCCCTAAAGGGCCCATCTTTATACTGGAAGAATGCAAAGTTCCTATAATCACAGCTGCACAGGTAAAAACCTCACTCTCCAAAGCCAAGAACACAGCATCCATGGGACCTGACAACATTCCAGGCTGCCTTCTACATGAACTACAGAATGAACTGGCACCCCCATCTAAGTACCATGTTCAATCATAGCCTCACCTCAGGCTTTGTGCCCATTGAATGGCACACCGCAATGGTTATCCCACTCCACAAAGGAGGGCCACAACAGACCCTGGGAACTACTGCCCCATTAGCCTGAAGAGCTCATAAACAAAGACATTGGAAATCTCCAAACTCTGGACCCCACACAGTTTGGGTTTGTAAAAGGCAGATCATTTCTCCTAAACCTGATAGACTTCTTTGAAGTAGTCGCCAAAGCCATAGATGAGGGTAAGGTGGTTCACACAGCCTATCTAGATCTCGCCAAGGCGTTCGACACCGCCCTCTACTCTGGAATTATAGATAAACTCACTAAACTAGGTATAAATCCCTATGTCACAAGATGGGTTGCCAACTGGCTTACTAACAGAACCCACAATGTGAAAGTAGTAGACTTCAAATCAGACTTCAGACCAGTGACAAGTGGAGTACCACAGGGTTCAGTCTTGGGTCCTCTCCAGTTTGTTATCTACTTCTCTGAAGTACAGGCTAACACAGAAGGTCTTTGGCTAACTAAATCCGCAGATGACTGCATTCTAGGAGCCATAATCGAAACTCCTAATGATGTGGACATCCTACAAAAGTGCCTCACTGAGACAGATGCCCGGTGTCAAAGCCGTGGTCTCAAGCTCAATGCCAAAAAGTGCATTGTCATCCCCTTTGGTAAAAACTCTGTACCAATGAACTACCACATAGGCGGTAGTCTACTTAATACCGAAAGTGTGATAAGAGACCTTGGGACACAGGTGGACAGTAGTCTCTCCTTTGATAATCACATCGCCACAGTGGTCAGGAAATTCTTCTATGTGGCACACCTCATCACTAAAGGTTTCTCATCCAGAAAAAAAGAGGTAATTGTTCCCCTCTAATCATCACTCATTAGACCCATTATAGAGTACAACGCCCCTTTTGGTATGTACCTCACAAGACATCTACAATAACTGGAAAGGCCACATAAATACCTCACAAAGAGGATTACTGGCCTCAAACAGATGCCTTACGCAGACCGACTCAAAAAACTCCAGCTTTGCTCCGTCGCATATCGCCTACTCAGAGGCGATCTCTGTCAAACATACAAAGCTATGTCAAACCCAGTGCTGTTGGACATGCTCCACTTAAAGAAATCCCAATCCCTCCAAGCTACATGCTCTAGGGACCTAAACCTTGTCACCATAATAAACAGAACATGCTGGAGGGATAGGGTCCTGTCCCAGAGACTTCCCATACTCTTGAACAGACAACCGATCTATGTCAAACAGAGCTCCTCATTAGCACTCTTCAAGAAAAATCTTCATGATTGGATGGGTAATAGGAAATTTACGCCGGGGATCACTTCTGTGGTTCTGCTTGACAGGGGCACAGGAAAATAATTTTCTTGGGTGGCGAAAGTCAGGGTACCTTTTTGACTAGGCTTGTATAGGCCCTAGGGCCAATAGCCTAGTACCTACCTATGAACCTATGATCAGCAAGAGATCGCAAAAGAGCTTACTCATTTTATCTGGCTTCATTAAAATCGAAAGTTTTATCTACGTTCCTCAGCTGTGATCATTTTGTTTTTGTTATTCATTGGATGAGAATATACTTGGAACATTTATTTACTGTTTGTTTGTGTTTGCCATGGCCTACCTTCTTCAATTCATCCTCTCTGATTTCTGTCATAATAACCATCAGTTCTTCTATGCTGGGTTTCCTCTTTTGTCTTCTGTCACTCTCCTTGCTACTAACATAACTACATAAATTAGAGCTTTAATGCATTTTGACTTATCTCTGTCTGTCCAACTGAAAAGCTTAACTTTCTTGGTGATTACGAATACTGCCCCTTGAATATCCCTAGCCAGTATCTGAGTAATCTGTATGTAATCCAGTTTTCAGTTGCATCCCCAGAATATATGTTCCCACATCACTCTTTCCCTGTATTACATCTCTAACAACTCTCATCTGTTTGATGAAATATTCTTTGTAGCCTACCTGGGATATACAATTACTTTTGCAAGCCATTCCACCCAAATAGCTTGAATATCCCTGCATTTGTTGCAAACCTGGGGGTATAAACACATTTCTTTCTATTGCTCATTTGTAGTTTTTCATCATTCTATTAGACCAATACTGTCTGTATTGTAAAGTCCTCTCCGATTTTATTTCTCCCAGCTCAATATAGTCCCTTATACTCTTTCCCTTCTGCTGATTTTCTCTAGCTTCTGTGGTATATTATACCTGTTTTGATTTAACACACCCTCTGCTATCCTTTCTTTACTCCTGTCTTCTATAATCAGCCCATTCTACACTAGTTGCACTCTTTGGGTAGATTAAAAGACTAAATAACCTCCTCCTACTCCTTCCAGCTTCAGTTTATACTTATCTCCATCCAGTATCTAAGATCTTTATGTCTTCTCCTTTTCCAGAGGCCTGCCATCTTTTCTACTCGCTGTGACACTTTATTTCCTACTACACATCATATTGTCAGTAACTGTCTTTTCCACAGTTTAAGTTATCTCCTATTTAGCAGTTGAATTAGTTTTATTCCACCATGTCCTAGCACAGTCAGTTCTCCCTCTCCTCATTCCATTATCTCCTAAAACTTTACCAACTCCTCTCCCTATAATCTTTCCCCCTTGCTTAATAACATTGACTTCTATTTTTCGAAATAAATGTCACCATGCAACAAATATGCAAGTCTTAGTTGCTTAGTCTGGAAGTATTCCTTCAATCAAGTACCTCAAAGCCCTTGCTCTATTGGAAGCTGTAAATATTGCCATCATAGCCAGGTCTTCTAATCTTCCCATATGAACTCTTTTAGTTATTTATCATACTTTGTCAAATATCCTCACTAGGGGATAAAGAAATACACTTGTCCAACATCCAATATCAAGGGGACCAGGAACATTTCAGTAGCTTGAATTTTGCTCTCCATCTTCATAAACATCAACTTCCACTATCTATTCTGTATATATTCTCCCACATCTCTTGTGCTGCTTGCTCTGAAATTTTCATTAGCCAGATCCATGAGTATCTCATTCTGTTATGCCCCATAAAATGGGAATCTTTGTACCAAGTCAAATGTGAGTTCATAGTCCACCTGTATAGCCTTTGTTTTAGAAACATTTATTTTATAACCACCTAGCTTCTTATAGTCATTTAAAATCTCTGTAGTCTTACATACTTCTATCTCTGATTGTGTTACATATAAAATTAGGTCATTAGCAAAGAGAGCAATCTTCTCAGTAAGGTTATTTCATTTTTAGCCCTTTAAGTCAGACTTCAAAATTTCTTCAGTAAGGGGCTCTAGATGTAAGACAACAGGCACCTCCTACCTAGTACCTCTTCATGTTTTCACAACTCCAGATGAACTTCCATCAGGTCTAATCCTTGCAGTGGTCCCCTTTCGAGCTTTACAATAATCATTATTCAACTTTCTGGAAAGTTAAATTCTTCCAAGTCTTTGACTAAAAAGCCCCAACTTACCCTATCAAATTCCTTCTCGACATCAAGCCTCACAAGAAAAAAAGGCATCTACATTGCCTCTGCATCCCAACGCAGCAACAATGTTTTCATAATATTGTCAAACGCCTGGCCTCCCCTACAAACCCATATTGAGCAATGTCTATTAGTGTTCCTGCTGTCTCAGGTAACCTCACCACCAATATTGTCATGAAGACTGTGTAATCATGGTTAAGCATCGATATCAGGCCTGCATAATCCCGAGTGCATCAGATCTTTTCCCTCTTTTGGCACTAATGCTATCATCACCTCCTTCCATCATGTAGGAACCACTCCCCTTTAAAAAATAGTAATTACAGCCTCTTTTCTTTTCCATACCTCAGAATGTTCAGAAAGTACTATAACGCTAACTTCTTACTATTAACTGATAACCTGGGAACATTTCAGGCCCCCTAAACCCTGAGAATAGTGCTGCTTATACAGAACTGTTAACAGAAACCTTAAGAAAGCATATTAATAGTTGCATAGAGTCAGCTGTACCCACTAGGAATAAATGCAGAACTAACTCACAAAACAAGCCACCCTGGTAGAATCACAATATCAATAGGTTGTATAACAGAAGGAAAAAAATCACGGCTAAAATTAGATGTAGCATCCAGCAGAATAAAGGCACTGTCATCAAACTAAACAAACAACTCAGAGGACAAATAAAGTCTACCAAAGCCAAATTTGAGGTACATTTGGCCTCCCAGGCCAAGGACAGTCATAAGGCATTCTTTACCTATGTCTGCACCCTCATAGGGAATACACAGTTGTGTGAAGAACTCATTGTTAATAAAGCCACCTATACTTAGTCAGTAGATATAGCAAACCTACTGGCAGACAAATTCAGCTCTAACTTTATCACTCTTCCTACTGTCACTATGGAAAATGTCCTCAATCTTCTCCCTTAGGACAAGAACACTGCAGCGATGGGTCCAGATAATATCCCAAAATGCCTTCTAAGTAGCATGAAACATGACCTTTCAAGCTGTCTGGAATCACTATTTAACCATAGCCTCCAAACAGGCTTCATGCTTCATGAATGGAGGACAGCAACCATCATACCTCTGCACAAAGGCAGGGCATCAACAGATACTGGAAACTACAGACCCATAAGTCTCCCTAGTTTCACATGCAAAGCCATGGAAAGCATCATCATAGAAATGATCAATAATGGCAGAGGAGATAAAAAAAATAATGACATAGAAAAGCTCCTTACACTGGACACAGACCAGATAGGTTTTGTAAAAGGGAGGTCATGCCTACTCACCCCGGTGGACTTCTTTGAGAAGGTTATCAAAGCAATGAATGAAGGCAAAACAGCTTACACTGTGTACCTCAACCTTTCCAAGGTATTTTACAAAAGACCCTACTTGGGAATTGTTGACAAACTCAAGAGGTTAGGTTTAAACCCGTATGTTACCTGGTGGATAGCCAGCTGGCTCACAGGCAGGACCCAGGAAGTTAGAAATGGGGAGTCTACTTCTGCAAAGAGGCCAGTCACTAGAGGAATCCCTCAGGGATCAGTACTGGGACTGCTCCTTTTTGGTATCTACTTATCTGAAATCATGGACAATGTCAAGGGCCTCTGTCTGACCAAATTGCAGATGACTGCAAATTAGGAGCAGTAATAGAATCCCCTCTGACACTAATGGCCTCCAAGAAGGGCTAACACAGACAAATAACTGGTGTTAGAACCATGAACTAAAACTAAATGCCTAGAAATGCTTAACAGTATCCTTTGGGAAGTTGAAAAAGGGTGATTGTGAGGTAGAGTTCAGGGAACAGTTAAAACAGGCACTGGGGGGCAGTGAAGAGTTACTGAATAGCTGGGTAACTACAGCAGAGATGGTAAGGGAGACAGCTAGAAAGGTGCTTGGTATGATATCTGGACAGGGGAAGGAGGACAAGGAGACCTGGTGGTGGAATGAGGAAGTACAGGAGAGTATACAGAGGAAGAGGCTGGTGAAGAAGAAGTGGGATTGTCAGAGAGATGAAGAAAGTAGACATGAGTATAAGGAGATGAGGAGCATGGCAAAGAGAGAGGTGGCGAAGGCTAAGGATAAGGCTCATGGAGAGTTGTATGAAAGGTTGGACACTAAAGAGGGAGAAAAGGACGTGTACCAATTGTCTAGACAGAGGGACCAAGCTGGGAAAGATGTGCAGCAGGTAAGGGTGATAAAGGATAGTGAGGGAAATGTACTTACAAATGAGGAGAGTGTGTTGAGCAGATGGAAAGAGTACTTTGAGGGGCTGATGAATGAAGAGAATGAGAGAGAGAGAGAGAGAAGGTTGGATGATGTGGGGATAGTGAATTAGGAAGTGAAACAGATTAGCAAGGAGGAAGTACGGATAGCTATGAAGAGGATGAAGAACGGAAAGGCTGTAAGTCCAGATGACATACCAGTGGAAGCATGGAGGTGCTTAGAAGAAATGGCAGTGGAGTTTTTAACCAGATTGCTTAATGAAATCTTGTAAAGTCAGAGGATGCCTGAGGAGTGGAAAAACAAGTGTTTTGGTACCTATTTTTAAGAATAAGGGTGATGTGCAGAGCTGTAGTAACTACAGAGGGATAAAACTGATCAGCCACAGCTTGAAGTTATGGGAAAGAGTAGTGGAAGCTAGGTTAAGAAGGGAGGTGATGATTAGTGATCAGCAGTATGGTTTCATGCCGGGAAAGAGCACTACAGATGCGATGTTTGCTCTGAGAGTGTTGATGGAGAAATATAGAGAAGGCCAGAAGGAGTTGCATTGTGTCTTTGTGGACTTGGAGAAAGCATATGATAGAGTGCCTAGATAGGAGTTGTGGTATTGTATGAGGAAGTCAGGAGTGGCAGGGAAGTATGTAAGAGTGGTACAGGATATGTATGAGGGTAATGTGACAGTGGAGAAGTCTGCAGTAGGAGTGACAGATGCGTTTAAGGTAGAGATGGGATTACATCAAGGATCAGCTCTGAGCCCTTTCTTATTTGTAACGGTGATGGACAGGTTGACAGATGAGATCAGATAGGAGGCCCCATGGACTATGATGTTTGCAGATGACATTGTGAATTGCATTGAGAGTAGGGACCAGGTTGAGGAGACCCTGTAGTGGTGGAGATATGCTCTAGAGAGCAGAGGAATGAAGGTCAGCAGGACTAAGACAGAATATGTGTGTGTAAATGCGAGGGAGGATAGAGAAATGGTGAGGATGCAGGGTGTAGACTTGGCAAAGGTGGATGAGTTTAAGTACTTGGGATCAACAGTTCAGAGTAGTGGTGAGGGTGGAAGAGAGGTGAAGAAGATAGCACAGGCAGGGTTGATTGGGTGGAGAAGAGTGTTAGGAGTGATTTGTGACAGATGGGTACCAATAAGAGTGAAAGGGAAGGTCTACAAGAGGGTAGTGAGACCAGCTATGTTGTACGGGTTGGAGATGGTGGCATTGACAAAAAAGGCAGGAGTCACAGCTGGAAGTGGCAGAGTTAAAGATGTTAAGATTTGCACTGGGTGTGACAAGGATGGACAGGATTAGAAATCAGTATATTAGAGGATCAGCTCAGGTTGGACAGTTTGGAGATAAAGTCAAAGAGGTGAGATTGCGTTGGTTTGGACATGTGCTGAGGGGGGATGCTGGGTATATTGGGAAAAGGGTGCTAAGGATGGAGCTGCCAGGTAAGAGGAAAAGAGGAAGGCCTAAGATAAGGTTTATGGATGTGGTGAGAGAGGACATGAAGGTGGTTGGTGTGACAGAGCAATATGCAGAGGACAGGAAGAAATGGAAACAGATGATCCACTGTGGCAACCCCTAAAAGGAACAGCCGAAAGAGAAGAAGAAGATCCTTTGGGAAGTCAGCCTCACCTGGTAACTATCATATCAACAACACGCCTCTAAGAGTTGTCTTAGTAGTCAGAGACTTGGGAACCCACATAGACAGTAATCTAGCCTTTGCTCAACATGTGTCTATGGTAGTGAAGAGATCATTCTGTTATACAAATTATAAACAAAGGTATGCCATCTAGGTCCAAGGAGGACATTGTCCCACTCTACTCACATTCATCAGATCTATCATTGAGTACAATGCCCACTTTGGAATGTACCTGTCTAGGCACATCCAGCAACTGGAACATCCACAGTGGTTTCTCACTAAAAGAATACAGGGTGTAGATAACATATCCTGTGTAGATTGCTTCAAATCCCTGTCCTTGTATTTTGTCTCCTATAAGCTGTTACAAGGGGTCTACTTCAGTTGACCAACAGGCTAAACTGTCAAAACCAACAAGGTTGAGATCACATGATCAACAATTTAGTTTGTCAATCATTTTGACTGCGATCGTGGTTCAGTGAGGATCAGGGAATGAGCCCTTTTCCCCACTGCAGTGCAATCTCAGAGATGATATCTGTAATTAGCAGTGGGGGGTGCTGCAAAATCATTGTTTTGTTTGTGGGTGTTATTTGGGTTGTTCAAGTTGAGTGACAAACTAAATTGTCAATCATGTGGTCTCGACCATGTCAGTTTTGACAATTTAGTCCACTGATCAGCTGAACTAGATCTGTTACAAGGCATTGTTGTTCCCCACTCTGATGGACTGCCTACATATCCACAAAACAAACAGCACCAGAATTACCCATTCTAAAGACTTAAAACTTGCTTGTGATATAAATAGGAGCTGGTTGAGAGACAGATATGTATCCCAGAGACCACATCTTCTCTAGAACAAGCCCCTATCCATGTAAAGCAGAGATTTTCCACAACCTAGTTCAAGTGTAACATGGACAACTAGATGGAGAACAGAAAATTAATTTCTAGTTTGCCACCTATCCCTCCGATGGACACAGGCAGCCTGTAACCTTTTCATCTCACAAGCCCCTCCTTACACTTACCAAGGGTACCAGAACTTGTCAGAGATTTGGGATGTATGGCTAGGCATAATAAGAACCAAGTGATCATTAGCCTAGTACACACCTGTGTACCTATAACTCAACTGACAGCTCATCTATAACTGATGTTTTCCCTGTTTTAGCATGTCTTATTGCCTCCTTGATGTTAGCCTTCTCCATATGCTTAATTAATCTCTCTTTCCTCTTCAGTTAACTTTGGAAGATTTGGTCTCTGCAGATAATCTTTAATCTTCACTTCTGGTTCCTCTGTCTCTTCCTCTTTATTGCATAAAGCCATATAGAAGCCTTCTAATCCCCTTTCCCCTGCACTTTCAAAAGTCTTGCACTCCCTGAATCATCTGCAGTATTTGTGGCCACTTTCCAATCTACAGCCAGTAATAAAATAGCTTGTTGAAATCTTCTTATTTAGAAGTCATTGGTGGGAGATACATTAAGCCTAGTATGTACCCCAGGACTGCTTATCTACTACATATCTTCCCTCCTTATCTTTTATTTCTACTAACCGACATTGCCCATCATTTCTTATTAAAATTGTTACTCTTTTCTGACTTGTCTCAGCCCAGCATAAAAGTCCTTCCATTACTCTCTGAGAAAAAAAATCATGTTCTTTGTAATTTAAAAGTAGCTATTGCAGTAAAACTATATGTACAGCACTTTTAAATATATAAGCCATAACTCTGCCTTTCTTACACTTATAAACTAGTCCAGTCATATTTCACATCCACAGTCCTGGATTATGGATGTGTAATAGGGAAACAGCATTTGCTGTTGAATGCAGCAACTTAAGAGGAATGTTCATGAGTAGAGATTATCCACTGAACATGTTTTTAGAACTTCTCGATGAGATTAATAGCAAACGCCTGAATGGTTTCTATCTCCCACTCCTTAGAAAGAAAATATTAGAAGTAGATACTTCTGATTCCTACCTAGAAGTGAGAGAGCAGGACCCAGTAATAGTGAACAACAGTAATAGAAGAAGTACTAAGAATACAGAATTTTTTTAAACCAGTTTCATTTCTACTTTTAGTAGTAACTCCCTTGACATTCAACACATTTTAATTAAAAATTGGCACTTCATTTTGAACAATGAAGAACTGTTTGAAAAACTTGGGGATAGACCTAGTTTTGTGTATAAATGTGGGAGTAACTTAAAAACTATTCTTGAAAATAACAATGGGTTAAACAACAATATAAAGTCTAAAGGTTGCACGCAGTGTGGGCTCTGTAAGTACTGTCAGTTTGTAAAAACTTGTAGTTCTTTTAAAACTGGCAATAGGAAATACTACATTAACCATAAGCTTAACTGTATTTCTAGATCTATTGTTTATCTGGCCCTATGTAATTGTTGTGAAGCATTTTATGTAGGAAAAACTGACCGAAGGTTGCGTGATAGGGTGTAATGAAAGATTTGTATGCAATAAAAACCAAAAAATGCGAAAATGCCCTAGCAAAACATTGTTTAAAACATGAGGGGCATTGTTTCTGTTTTATTGCTATTGATGTAGTATCACAGTCTATGAGGGGAGGACCAGTTAATATTTTATTGGAAATTCGGGAATTGGAATGGCAACTATTGTTGAACTCATTCTGTGTTCCAGGGTTAAACGAAAATTGTAACATCTCTTGTATACTAAAGATGAAGAATTACACGAGATGACATAAATTCTTTATATATAGAGATTTTTTATGACTTTTGTCATCTTAATTATACCTGATAAGGATATTTGTAAAGCTAAGGTGTAGATTTTACAGTCTATGGTATGTAATTTAATTTCATCTTTATCTTCAAGTGTTTTTAAAGTACAAAGTTTTTAACTGACTGCGGTTTCATAAATGATTTTTTTATTACTGTCTTATTATATATTTTTTGTGTCTATTTATGACTGTAAAATTTTTGTTATTATTTATGTGTGGGGACACCTCAAATTGCTGGTAATTCTGTACTGGTTAATGTAAGTTAATATTTGACGGGCTCCACA